>NW_007728870.1:260610-266918 GCF_000696425.1 Galeopterus variegatus | reverse complement strand
GGGGGTGCCTGTGTGTGACTTGTGAAACAGCAAAATGCAACATGAAAACTAAGTTTAAGAAGAGAATTTTGTAGGGCAGTTTGTTACTGTATGCACAAGTAATATTAAAATGCTCACAAGTCATTATAAGATATCTATATCACGGTAAAAATTCAAAATTTCTGACAAAGCTGAATAGTCACATAATGCAAGAGATGCTTAAGCTGTCCCTTTTTAAGCACAAGCTTGCTCACTCTAGCATATGAATGGAAACAACCATCTCTGGAAGTGACTCCATTCATCGTGGGGTTGTGTGTGTTAACATCTTCTTTATGTTGAGTTGCCATCTCTATCTCTACAACTTTCATCACCCTCTGCCCTTTGAGGACACAAAGAACAAATTTAAATTCTGTTCTGTATGACAGCTGGCCATTCAATTATTCATTCATTCATTCAATAGACCTTTATTGAATAGCAACCATATGCAGGCACCGAGGACTCAAAGGTCAAAAATTCCAAACCATGTTCTCAAAAATGTCACAGTCTATTACATCAGCCCCTTGCTGTTACTCTTCTACAGGGTAAACCCCTTGTTCCTTTTGTCATCCCTTATGTGTCACAGTTCTAGGCTTCCTTACCAGTCTTTTCTTTCGAATGAGTTGCAATTCATGGAAGTTCCTCAAAGTGGGGAGTCCAGAGCTGAACACAACTCTGTGGGTATTGCTTGACCAGAGCAAAGAGCACAGACTCTTACATCCCATGTTCTGGATCCTTTGATGTTATAATGCAAGCAAAAGCATTTTTTTATTTGTTAGTCACATCACACATGACAGCTATGATTTTGTTTCAATTTATAGAATTAAATCCAAAATCATTAACCTGCCATCAAGCCCCTGCCCAACCTACTGGTATTAATTTATCTACCACTACTCCCCAGTATGAATTCATTATGTGTTTTCTTTCTATATATCTTTGCCGTTTTGTTCCCTCTTCCTAGAATGTCCTCACGGTGGTCTGTTCCAAAGCTAAATGCTTTAAAAGGAATTGACATACTGTCATGTGTATTGCTAGGGATTAGTTTGTTATCTCAACACCTGATCCAACAGCTCCTTTTAGAAAGGCAGCTGTCTCTATTGAGGAAAATACCCAACAGATTGCTTCAGCGGAAGATGATAGGGTTATTAAGGCATACTTAAAGAGGTTAAGGAGAATTGGGGCTTGAAGTGTAAGCAGGAGACAGAAGAGAAGGAAGGGGGCAGAATATAATGGGGAAGTAGAAAACTGGAAAAAAAAAATGGCCAGAGAAAAGGGGCCAGAGGACTTTTCAGCACAGGGATCTCTCCAATTTCATAATCAAGTTCTTTGCTGTTTGGTTTTATAATGTAATTCCCCTTACCCCATTGCCACAAACCTTCAGTAAAGTCTGCCATATGCAAGTGCCTTCGATGAGTGATACTTCAGTTGAAATCAAGGACAAGGGACTCCATCCAGAATCTGTGCATCTACAGTGCAGGGCAGAAGAATGGCAGTGAGACAGAGAATTCATCAAGAAAACAGAATGAGAAATTAACCTCAGAATACTAGTCCTCTGGAATTAGTCCCGTTATACAGGAACTCTGAAAAGACAGAGAGACCCCAGCAACCATGTGGGTTGCATTTACATTTCTGCCTGCCAACTAGACATGAGGCAACTTGAGTGCCAATACTGTGGATTCTATTTTGGTGTCCCTCATGCCTAGCCCTCAGATTTTCTCATTGCCTGCTGTATTTTCAATTTCCAGTTCCATCCTCAGCAATTTTTGAGCTTTTATTCAAACGTTTATCATTTCCAGGGAAATTTCTCATTTACTACATGTCTAAAGCTTAAGGCCACATTTTGAGCATATTGTTTATATAAATACAGTATGTTTTTCATTAGTAACTGTGAAAAATATTCAAATATGCCTTTTCCAATCAATTCTGATTTTCTTGGTATTTTATGTCATTTTGGTTAACATCAGTATCATTTCCCCTTTTCAACCATAGAATTCAGACATATTTTACATGGAGGCTAAACTGAAATGTCTTCCCATTTAGATCTTCTAAGAAGTGGAAAAACAGTAGCAATAAAAACTACTGCTTAACGCAAGTGTTTGTTTATGAATGTATGTTGTAGGGTCACAACACGTAATTTAACGCTCTGTGACCTAAATCATTGTCAGCGTGAATTTATTAAGATTAATTTTGAAAATTAGTTTACTATTTATTTTTCATAGCAGGTAGGATGACTGTAGTACTCCTGCTGACAATGCAAAAGTAGAATTAATTTTTTTCTGGTAAGAGGTCAGAGGCTTTGACTCTGGTAATGGTAAGAGGTTTTGACTTTAATGTTTAAATAGAAAAATAATATATAGTTAAGGCACTGAATTGGTAAAATCAATTTATGGTAAGCTAAATTTACCAATACTTACCACTGTGAAAGGATAATAAAATACGCAGTTCAAGAATTTATGCTTACTATACTTACAGAAATAATTTTAGTATTATATATGCATGAATTATTACTATATTCATATCCAACTTAGAAGAATACTGAGTGGTGATCGGATGGTGGTCAAAACAGTGGACTAGGAATTAGGACACTTATGTTCTGTCTGTGACTTTGCCACTAACTAGCTGAGTGAACTTACACAACTTTCTGGGTCTTAGTTTGCTTATTTGTAAAATGAGAAGAGATTTTATGGTGCCTCTCAGTGCTAATAACATTCATAATTCTCAATTATAATTCTTCATGGGAATTAAAGTCATTTTCCATATTTAAAAGCTCTTAACAGCAAAGATTTCACTTAAAGGAAATACTTCTGAGCATGCTGATAGAATATTAAAGGACTAAGCCAAGTTTTGCTCATTATAAAAGTAGACTTCACTAATATCAGTGGTATATTATTTTCAGTGGGTCAAATATATCACAAATGCTGGACTTTTAAAGCCTAACACAACATCTTCTGGAAGGGTATTTATTTATTTTTCATTTTTATTATTTTCATTTTATACTGACAAACAAGGCTGTAACTCCAAGAAGAACCATAGAGAGAACAAAACAAAGCTCCTGATCTAGAGAGGGTATCATTTAAGAGGGCAGGCCAAGGCATTGCTTTTTGTCTTGTGCTTTGGTACTGGACCACTCTTTTTTCTGTGTGGGGAAATTCTTTTTGGCGCCCAAACCCTTTTTTTATTCCCAAGTCTCTTATTCTCCTCTTTAAGGTCTAAAAGAAAATCATCCAATTTCATCTTGTCTGGCCAACTCACAGGCAGAGTTTTCCTAGAATAATTGCTTGAGCAGTCACTTCATTGTGGTGTGGTTCCTTTGGAAAAATCTCTTTAGAAGCTTCTAATGGGAAAGAGCCTATTTCTCAAAGACAAAGGACTAAAACAGCCAGTGAGTAGATCTCCCAAAAGATTTGTAGTTTCCAAAAGAACAAATAGATAAATTTTGAAGCTTAAGAAAGGAAATGGGAGGATAATGGGTTAGGAATTGGGACACTTTATCTTGAAATACGTAATCTGTGATTTAGATAAAAATTTTAGTACGTAAAAAGCTTAAAAAGATAATTCAAAATGATACATCTTGGTTTTTATATTATTTTCTTTTTCTTTGCTTTTCAAATTTAGTGAAGTTAATATATAACTCCACTCAAGTTATGTAAATATATTTATATAAGATATAAGCCTTGATATTGGTACTTGGAGCGAGTGTAAGACTATGTAGGACTACAAGACAAGAATGTCTTTTATACATTAGCGTTTGAGTACGAAGAGAAGTGGTGAGAATGAGACCTTTATTGCTATTTGTTCTTTATATGAGAGCTAACTTCCAAGAGAGCGCAAAGATTTAATTTCCAGATCCTTAGCTCCATTCTGACCAATGGCCTACTACATTGATTCTGTGCTTCCAAGAGGTAAAGAGTAATGCCAAAGATCTGATAATTAATGACAGGCAACATGGTTAATTTAAGGCACAAAAAATACAATTATACAACAGCAAATTTTGGGAAGCATTGCCTGATCAATTGCCTCAGACCTCCATCCCTTTTTGCTTCTGTACACTTAGTGATTGATTTTAAAATGTGCTCTTTTACATGTTTTAGAGTCATGACTATGAAATCTTCTTCTCCAAAGACTTCAGGAAAAATTTTGATATTGAGACAATTCAGATTAGTACTTAAGCATTTATATCATATCTGGGTTGATTCTCAGGGGTCCTTGGGGAATAATGTGAGTTATGTCGTGGAAGGGAGGACCATTTTTTTGGTCCATCTTAGGGGTTGAAATTATTTTGAGTCAGTTTTGGGCTGCTTTATTTCTTATGATTCTGATGGTTGGAACGTATTAATGGCATCAACTGGAAGTAGTCTGGGACCAAACTAAAAGGTGATTTTCAGGGTCCATCTTAGAGGTTGAAATTATTTTGAGTCAGTTTTGGGCTGCTTTATTTCTTATGATTCTGATGGCTGGAACGTATTAATGGCATCAACTGGAAGTAGTCTGGGACCAAACTAAAAGGTGATTTTCAGGTCTCAATGGAGCTATTATGCTCATCGTATTCAAGTCAACTTAATTCAACAATTACCTGTTGTCATGTAATGCATAGGCTTCATAAGACGTGAAAAAGAAAAAGATATGTAAAACAAAATAATAGCGTATTAGTTAGGATTCCTCTACAAAGCTCAGAAACATGATCTGAACTAGTTTATGCCAAACGCATTCTCAGCAATTAAAGGAAGAGTAGAATTAATGAATTGTGTGATGGGCAAAGACACAACTGGATGATCTACAATTCAAGAACAAGTAGAAACAGAAACTTTAACTGCCAAGACAATCTGTCACCACCTCTTATCTCTGCTTCACTCTGCATGTTAGTCTTGTTCTCCCTTTCAAAAGGCCAGCTTAATTCACATGAAACAGGACATGGGCACCAATAGCTACAAAGCTTCACAATTTACTGCTCTGACCACCATAGTAGACTGATTTTCTCTTTTAGTTGTAGGTCAAAAACAATCCATAGAGGAGCTCCTAGTGTTATTATGTACTGCGGGCTTATGCTTAAGCCCAGTGTGGATTATGTAGCATCTAGCTGGATACAGGCCTCTACATAAAGATAGTAGTTGATGCTGAATCTGCAACTGATCTTAGGGCACTTGTCTTTTTATAAGCTTGCATTTTAGTAGCCACATAAGGGCAGGAAACAAATACTTGGTCTGGTGTGAAAAGTGGGCTATGAAACTGAGACCCATGCTCAGTGAGAAGGGAGGGAAGGCAGGAGAAAATGCCTACTGGAAAAGGGAAATGGCAAGTGAACTTAACAATTTAAGCCTAAGTGTTGGTGAAGAAAAGTTGCCCTTTAGAAACAGTAACAAATGGCCTATCCTGATAAAAGTCAAGTGCTTAAATTTACACTTTCTGCATGGTTTAGGAAACTCAGTCTTAGAAACTAACCTAAAACTATCCCAAGGATTTTTAGTGTCCTAGATGCCTTGACAGAAGCAAAAGCACATATTCTCTTGATATATACACAAATCAGGTCTTGCAGGATTCCCACAGATACAGCATAGCTAAACATGAGCTCATGATCCAAAACTATAAATCATCTGAGAAAAATTACATAAGCCAGAGTCAGAGTTAAACAACAAACAAACAAAAAAACCCAGCATAAATTAACCCCCTAGAAACTTAGGTATTGACATTATTGGATATAAAATATAAAATAAGTTTATTTAAAATCCTTAAGAAATAGAAAAGGGAATTATTCATATAAATAAGGAAGAAGATTTACAAAAATGGTTAGGCAGATCTGAAAAAAAACAGGTAAAACTTCTAGAGATATGCATCATTGAAATTAAAAACTAAATGGGTGGGTTAACAAAATATTAGACACAAGTAAATTGAGAATTTATGAATTGGAAGATATGTCTAAATAAATGATTCAGATTCCAACCCAGAGAGACCTAGAGATGGAAAATACAAAAGTAAGATAAGAGACATGGAGGATAAACTTAAAAAAATATATCACAAGTCTAATAGTAATTTCAGAGAGAAGAGTGAGCAGTTTTTCAGAAGCGATTAAAGACTTGTATCCTCACATTTAGAAAGCTGAAAACATTGAAGGGAAACTGCTAAACAATGAAAACAAAAAATCCTTGAAAGAAAGGAACAACTCGTTAGTTTTAAAGGAAAGATAATTAGTATCACATCAAGCTTCTCACCAGCAATAGTAAAGACCAAAGATACTAAAGTAACATTGTAAAATAATATTATAAAGTTTTACAATATTTTATGATAAAAATATTGAG
>NW_007728870.1:245955-259610 GCF_000696425.1 Galeopterus variegatus | reverse complement strand
GATTCTCAGGGGTCCTTGGGGAATAATGTGAGTTATGTCGTGGAAGGGAGGACCATTTTTTTGGTCCATCTTAGGGGTTGAAATTATTTTGAGTCAGTTTTGGGCTGCTTTATTTCTTATGATTCTGATGGTTGGAACGTATTAATGGCATCAACTGGAAGTAGTCTGGGACCAAACTAAAAGGTGATTTTCAGGTCTCAATGGAGCTATTATGCTCATCGTATTCAAGTCAACTTAATTCAACAATTACCTGTTGTCATGTAATGCATAGGCTTCATAAGACGTGAAAAAGAAAAAGATATGTAAAACAAAATAATAGCGTATTAGTTAGGATTCCTCTACAAAGCTCAGAAACATGATCTGAACTAGTTTATGCCAAACGCATTCTCAGCAATTAAAGGAAGAGTAGAATTAATGAATTGTGTGATGGGCAAAGACACAACTGGATGATCTACAATTCAAGAACAAGTAGAAACAGAAACTTTAACTGCCAAGACAATCTGTCACCACCTCTTATCTCTGCTTCACTCTGCATGTTAGTCTTGTTCTCCCTTTCAAAAGGCCAGCTTAATTCACATGAAACAGGACATGGGCACCAATAGCTACAAAGCTTCACAATTTACTGCTCTGACCACCATAGTAGACTGATTTTCTCTTTTAGTTGTAGGTCAAAAACAATCCATAGAGGAGCTCCTAGTGTTATTATGTACTGCGGGCTTATGCTTAAGCCCAGTGTGGATTATGTAGCATCTAGCTGGATACAGGCCTCTACATAAAGATAGTAGTTGATGCTGAATCTGCAACTGATCTTAGGGCACTTGTCTTTTTATAAGCTTGCATTTTAGTAGCCACATAAGGGCAGGAAACAAATACTTGGTCTGGTGTGAAAAGTGGGCTATGAAACTGAGACCCATGCTCAGTGAGAAGGGAGGGAAGGCAGGAGAAAATGCCTACTGGAAAAGGGAAATGGCAAGTGAACTTAACAATTTAAGCCTAAGTGTTGGTGAAGAAAAGTTGCCCTTTAGAAACAGTAACAAATGGCCTATCCTGATAAAAGTCAAGTGCTTAAATTTACACTTTCTGCATGGTTTAGGAAACTCAGTCTTAGAAACTAACCTAAAACTATCCCAAGGATTTTTAGTGTCCTAGATGCCTTGACAGAAGCAAAAGCACATATTCTCTTGATATATACACAAATCAGGTCTTGCAGGATTCCCACAGATACAGCATAGCTAAACATGAGCTCATGATCCAAAACTATAAATCATCTGAGAAAAATTACATAAGCCAGAGTCAGAGTTAAACAACAAACAAACAAAAAAACCCAGCATAAATTAACCCCCTAGAAACTTAGGTATTGACATTATTGGATATAAAATATAAAATAAGTTTATTTAAAATCCTTAAGAAATAGAAAAGGGAATTATTCATATAAATAAGGAAGAAGATTTACAAAAATGGTTAGGCAGATCTGAAAAAAAACAGGTAAAACTTCTAGAGATATGCATCATTGAAATTAAAAACTAAATGGGTGGGTTAACAAAATATTAGACACAAGTAAATTGAGAATTTATGAATTGGAAGATATGTCTAAATAAATGATTCAGATTCCAACCCAGAGAGACCTAGAGATGGAAAATACAAAAGTAAGATAAGAGACATGGAGGATAAACTTAAAAAAACATATCACAAGTCTAATAGTAATTTCAGAGAGAAGAGTGAGCAGTTTTTCAGAAGCGATTAAAGACTTGTATCCTCACATTTAGAAAGCTGAAAACATTGAAGGGAAACTGCTAAACAATGAAGACAAAAAATCCTTGAAAGAAAGGAACAACTCGTTAGTTTTAAAGGAAAGATAATTAGTATCACATCAAGCTTCTCACCAGCAATAGTAAAGACCAAAGATACTAAAGTAACATTGTAAAATAATATTATAAAGTTTTACAATATTTTATGATAAAAATATTGAGGTGAAATAAATGTCAAACCTGATATTTATATTAAGCTCAACTATAACTCAAGAAGATTGACTTCATGAAAGAAGAAAGTTGTCCCAAAGGGAGGTCTGAGATTCAAGCAGGAATGGTGGACAGATGGACAAATCTGCAGAAATGTGTCAATCTAAACTGATAAACTAACAATTGTATATATTTGTGTACATATATATGCCTACACACACATACATAAAACAATAAAATGTTCTCATATAGGTGATAAAAGAAATATTACATAATTAAAATGCTGGACAGGAATAACATAAAATATGAAGGTGATAATACAATTTAGGCATTCTAAAGCCCCTGTATTGTTTAAGAAGTATTCTTTCTCTAGAAATATAGATAAACATCACAATTTGTTTTATATTTATCTTAAATAGTAAGATTAAGTACTAAAGAAATAGAAATAAAGTGTATCTCTTCCAATTCATAGAGGAAACTCCAAAGAAGGCAGAAAAGAAGGAAAAAAAAGAAGTATAAAGGAAATAGGCAAGTGTAAAATACAATCATATAATTTTAAAAATAAATCCAATCCCAGAATACAATCTCAAAAAATACAAATAAATTAAATGTACTAATTAAATGTAGAGATTTTTCAGATTAGATAAAAATAGACTTCTGCTGTTTATTATTTACAATTGTCACAAATAAAACATAGGACATAAAAATATTAGTTGTAAAGAATAAAAAAAAAAAAATAGCAGTCAAATACTAAAAGACCTATATAGCTACTTTAATATTAAACAAAATAGTCATTAAAGCAAAAGCATAAATAAGGTTATAAAAGTTATAAATGTTTTAATTTACCAGGAAGATAAACAACCGAACTTGTATAGACCTAATAATGTTAATTTTATATAAAGCAAAAATTAAACAGAACTAGAGAAAGTTATCGACAAGCTTATTGTCATAATGGGAAATGTTAACACATCTCTCTAAGTAACCAATAGATCAGGAAGACCAAGAATACAGGAGATTTGAATAAGAATAGCTTCCTTTAAAGAGTGTATAGAACTCTGCACCCATCAATTGTAATATAATTTCTTCTTATGTATTTATAATAGTTATTAATATTGACTGCCTATTAGGATGTAATATAAGTCTCAATATCAAAGAACAAATATGAATATGTCAGTATTATACAATTTTGAAGTCATATAGTCTNGCTCAACTATAACTCAAGAAGATTGACTTCATGAAAGAAGAAAGTTGTCCCAAAGGGAGGTCTGAGATTCAAGCAGGAATGGTGGACAGATGGACAAATCTGCAGAAATGTGTCAATCTAAACTGATAAACTAACAATTGTATATATTTGTGTACATATATATGCCTACACACACATACATAAAACAATAAAATGTTCTCATATAGGTGATAAAAGAAATATTACATAATTAAAATGCTGGACAGGAATAACATAAAATATGAAGGTGATAATACAATTTAGGCATTCTAAAGCCCCTGTATTGTTTAAGAAGTATTCTTTCTCTAGAAATATAGATAAACATCACAATTTGTTTTATATTTATCTTAAATAGTAAGATTAAGTACTAAAGAAATAGAAATAAAGTGTATCTCTTCCAATTCATAGAGGAAACTCCAAAGAAGGCAGAAAAGAAGGAAAAAAAAGAAGTATAAAGGAAATAGGCAAGTGTAAAATACAATCATATAATTTTAAAAATAAATCCAATCCCAGAATACAATCTCAAAAAATACAAATAAATTAAATGTACTAATTAAATGTAGAGATTTTTCAGATTAGATAAAAATAGACTTCTGCTGTTTATTATTTACAATTGTCACAAATAAAACATAGGACATAAAAATATTAGTTGTAAAGAATAAAAAAAAAAAAAGAATACAATCTCAAAAAATACAAATAAATTAAATGTACTAATTAAATGTAGAGATTTTTCACATTAGATAAAAATAGACTTCTGCTGTTTATTATTTACAATTGTCACAAATAAAACATAGGATATAAAAATATTAGTTGTAAAGAATAAAAAAAAAAAAAATAGCAGTCAAATACTAAAAGACCTATATAGCTACTTTAATATTAAACAAAATAGTCATTAAAGCAAAAGCATAAATAAGGTTATAAAAGTTATAAATGTTTTAATTTACCAGGAAGATAAACAACCAAACTTGTATAGACCTAATAATGTTAATTTTATATAAAGCAAAAATTAAACAGAACTAGAGAAAGTTATCGACAAGCTTATTGTCATAATGGGAAATGTTAACACATCTTTCTAAGTAACCAATAGATCAGGAAGACCAAGAATACAGAAGATTTGAATAAGAATAGCTTCCTTTAAAGAGTGTATAGAACTCTGCACCCATCAATTGTAATATAATTTCTTCTTATGTATTTATAATAGTTATTAATATTGACTGCCTATTAGGATGTAATATAAGTCTCAATATCAAAGAACAAATATGAATATGTCAGTATTATACAATTTTGAAGTCATATAGTCTTATACATTTGAAAAAAAAAAAATCTAAGGAATTAAAGAAAACTTTATAATAAAAGCCAGAGAATACTAACAAGTAAATAATAATGAAATTATTACTTATCAAAACTTGTGGGATACAGTTGAACTGATAGTTAAAGGGAAATTTACACTACAAAATGATAAGGTCTAAATATTGAAAAGATAAGGGTATATCTCAAGAACTTGAAAAAATGAAATGAAAATAAATCCAAATAAAGTAGAACGAAGGAAAAACAAGAAGCAGGCATTTATGAACTAGAAGAAAACATACATTAAAAAGGATCTATAAAGCAAAACATTATTTTATTGAAAAGACTAATTACACCAATTAAACATATCTTTGGCCAGTTTGATCTGTTCAAAAGCAATAAGCAATATTTGTAATGAAAAACAGGGAATAGATAAATATACTGGATATATTACAAAATATTCAACTAGAACTTTAATGTTGAAAATTTGAAAACTTAGATGAGAAACAGATAATTGTCTAGAAGATAAAATGTGTCAAAATTGACTCAAGAAGAAATAGAAAATCAAAATAAACTTATAATCATTAAATAAAATGGAATAAATAGTTGACAATATTGTGGGACATCATGTGTCACCTTCTTGGTTGTTCGGAACTGCATACTTTTTCACAGAGAACTGGGTCCAACGTGGAGATAATGCCATATGTGGTTCATTAGCTCTACTTTGGGGTGAGAGCTCAGGAGTGATTGCTGAGGAGATTATGCGTCACATAAGTGCAGAAAATATAATTTGAATTCTATATCAAAGGATTAAATTTAGCTTGCATTCTTGAGAGATTTCTCAGTGTTGCTCTGTTGCTTCTTCTGGTAATTCTTGTCAAAGCAGTATAGGTAATAAATACCACAACATATGCAAATTTTCTTTACAGACTTTGATACCTTGAAGGAACCACAGACTGAAAAAAGATAGAAACTAACTATCCTAATGCCATTTATAATTTTTTTCTGGCTAGGCTGCAGTTAACCCTGACCTTTTCTCCAAAAGGTTGGACCTATCCAGAATGAAGAGCAGAACAGAGTCAACATTCCTGAAAACAGATGATTTGCAATTCTTTTTCTTTGATGGATTTGTTAATATTTTCTGCCTATTTACTTCTGGGTTTAATATCACTTAATAATTGGAGTAAGGAGGATAATTCATAGTAGACATATTATCCTTTTGTCTGCAGTTATATTGCAAATATTTTTCCAATTTAACATTTGTAAACATTTGCTATAACATATACGTGTGTCAAGCTTTTCCCCTTCAGGATTTGGGAATTTCTGTTTTAAAAAGTTCTCTTTCACTCCAAGGAGAGGAATATAGTAACACAGACCAATGTCAAGATGCCCTAATGGGCAACGGGTATTTTGGCAAACTGCTGGACTTGGTATATCTAGGCAGGAGTTGTTTTGTGGAGCTTTCCCAATCAACACCCCACATACTGCTACATACCCAACCAAGGCTAGCCATACACTGACCATCTCAGTGGATTTAATGTCAACAGAGCTTTTCTGGCTTTTTCACTTTAGATCATAGATTTATGAACAGAGGTTGAGAGAGTAATTCTAAATTTTTAGTTTTGCCTTTTGGTCATGCTTTAGAAACAATTAAATTTAAAGATTAGCTTTTAAGTATTTTTTAAAGAATTACTATAAATATGCAGTCATTTTCTTCTTGGTTTAACATTTACAAAACTGCATGTTATATTATTTTTTATATGCTTTCCAGAGAATCTATAAGACCAATCTACTTATCACTTTAATGCTGTGGGTATGTGCTAAGAAATGGGCAATAACCTCTGTGAAACAGTTTTCAACACTTTGAAACATTATTGAGGTAGAATGACATTAAAATAAAGGTTAATGGTGTAAAATAAGACTTCTTTTTATTCTGTCTCTATCTTTAGACAGCTTGAAATATGTGAATATAACTTGATAAAATTCATCTGATTGTATCTGTTCACAGAGCTGGGTGCCCTTCATATAACAAACACTTATTGAATACTTATTAACTGGTTGACTGATCTGAGAAAATGGTTTTCAATTTTGAGAACAACACATTACAACTACTAAACATAAATACAGAAATTATATATATATATTATTATTTTTTTTTGACCATAAAAAAATTCAGCCCAATTCCATATAGTACACATGTGGAAGTGTCTGTTTGTCACAATTGGAGTTGAATTTTTTTTACCCCAAATTAGTATCTCACAATTTTCATTGGTCCAGTGTCAAGATTCAAAGGGTGATAGTCATTTCCTGGTGTTGTGATTTTTTTTTTTTTTTAATTTTCCTTCTTCTTTTTCTTCTTCTTTTATTAAAGAACATTCTTTGAATATGGCTGCTCCTCCACTGAGCTTATGGTACTAGTTTTCTCCTTGGCAACATAGAATCACTCCTGGGCAGAAATCTGTAGGTTTGTCTTGTTGAAATGACAAGTGAAAGCTACAAACTTTGGAATCATTTATCTTTACAATGCTTGCCCGAACCTGTGGAGCCGATCTCATTTCCTCCAAGTGGGTTGTTCTTAAAATATATCGGGTATTCGGCTCGAATGTGAGCACTGGCAAGTGCCTCACTGCCTCATTCAACACCCTGCCTAGCCTAGTAAGTCCATTGAAAGGTACATAGGCTGTGACCCAGGATCACAGGTTTGAATTTGTCAGCTCTCAGAAAGGTGATCCATTCTGATTGACATGATTCTCTGAAAATAAATTGACTCTTGGAGTTTCTTCGATTCTTAAATGCAAGTTGGGTTTAGCTTCATTGAGTATAACAGTAGATCTAATTAAAAGATTTTCTCCCAAACATCCTTAATTCCACAGCATAGATTTTCATATTTTGAGACTGTAACCACTTTAGAGATTTTAATTTTATGTTTTGGTTTAAAGCTTGTTTATACTCATTCCTTTCAATGCTTCAAGAGGGTATGATGTTTAACCAAAGGCACAGAACATGATACTTAGCATTTTTTCCCAACATAGGAATGGACAGTGGGGAGCTGTGTCAAGAGGAGTGTTTTAACACTATATGTCATGTTCCGCACATTTTAGTTCAATTTAACAAAAGCTTTGCTAATCTGGATGAACATTTGTTTGACGTCAACTATGCTACATTCTCTGATGAATGGAAGAGGTCCAACCAGATGTCATGTTTCATTTGTTTAGTGGTCTCTTAGCAGCATGTTACAAGGCTAAGTGCGTACTCTAGGATGGATGGTTCTTAGAGTTGCAGAACAATATATGTAGTAATTCTTGGAGACTGTTCCATAGACTCAAGTTAATAGAATATCATTTTATAGTCTATCTTCTTTTCTTGGAAGTTTAAGGAGTTGACTTCCATGGCAGAGTTTGATAATTGTCCCCCTATTCATTCTTTTCTTCTTTGATGGAAACTAGAATTCTGATTTTTACTAGACATATATCTTCTATGATAAAGGACTTCATCTCCAAGGCCCCTTGAATCTGGTTGTGACATGGGACTAATATTTAGTCAATGAGATATAAGCACAAGTGTTGTTGGTGCATTCCTAGGAGCCTCATCAGAGAGATAATCGCTTTTTTTTTATACCCCTTTCCTTTATCTACACCTAGAAAGAGGATAATTTGGCTGAAACTCTAGCATATCACTTGGCTTATGAGAATGAAGGCCATACTTCTGATTTGTTGGAGCTACACATTAGAAGAAACCTGGGTCTCATACATCTTCTGATGTATGAGATGAATAAACTTCTATTTTATTTAAGCCAGTTTTTTCCTGATTATGTACAGCCAAACATTCCTAACTATGGTGGAATTTTGTACTGGAAGTGGAATGCTGCAACAATAAAAATTAAAATGTGGTAATGGCATAGTAGAGGCAGTTGGGTAATGGGTGGTACAGATACTGTAGTCTAGAAAGTGAGTGACCATTGTCATGTAATAATAAAACATGGTCAAGCTGTCCCCTTGAAAGATATTCCACCTTTGGACTGAAGCCATAATATGCAGGGGAAACTATGACACATTCAAAATGTGAGAGAGTGTTGGCTGCTACTTGACAGTTTTAGAAAATTCTTGAGATAGAGACACTAAAGATGAATTTAGATAGTTTTCAAGTAGAAATAAAAAGGCAGAAACAGATGCCTGGGTTCCTGGGCAGGAGCGGAGGGAAATATCCCACACCAGGAAGAAGGCAAGGAGCACGCTGAGAACACCAATTCTGGTTCTCCTAAAACTAGATCAACCGAAGTATGCTGAAAAGCTGGGAGGCCAAGAATGGCATGATCTCTAGCTCCCCCACAGCCAAAGTTCCAAGCCCACATCATTTAATCTCTCTTTGTGTCAGCTATTCTTGTATGTAAAACAAGGGGAATAATAGCACCTACCTCAAAGTGGTATTGTCAAGGTTCAAAACTTTTTATAATTTCTCACATGCTAATGCTCTATCTTCCTGTATTAGTCAGGGTACTCTCCAGAGAAACAGACCCAATAAAATGTGAATGCATTTGTCCCTTGAACAAAACAGATGTTGGGGCACCAACCCCCCTGCTGTTGAAAATCCATGTCTATCTTTTGACTCTCCAAAAACTGATAACCTACCTTTGAGTGACAGCCTTACCAATAAATAGTTGATTAACACATATTTTGTATGTTGTATGTATTATGTACAGGTATTCTTATAAAACAGTAAGCTAGAGAAATGAAAATGGTTTTAAGAAAATCATAAAGAAGAGAAAATACATTTACAGTACCGTACAGTATTTATTGAAAAACATCTGCATATAACTGGGCCCACAGAGTTCAAACACACATTGTTCAAGGGCCAACAGTATACATATACAAAGAGATTTATTTTAAGGAATTGTCTCATGTGATTATGGAGGCTGGCAAATCCAAAATCTGCAGGATGGGCCAGAATGCTGGAGACTCAGAGAAGAGCCAATGCTGCAGTTCAAATTCAAAGGCCATCAGGATGGAGACACAAGCTGATGTTGCAGTTCAAGTTCAAAGGCAGGGAGATCTAGAATTCTGCCTTGCCCAGGAAAGGTCAGTCTTTTATTCTATTTAGGCCTTCAGCTGCTTATATGAGGCCCACACATATGATGGAGGACTAGCTGTTTTACTCAGAGTCCACTGGCTTAAAGGTTAATCTCATCCAGAAACATCTACAATAATGTTTGACCACATAACTGAGCACAGTGGCCCAGTCAAGCTGACACATAAAATTAACAATCACACATCCCAAGCTCATGCAGGTTATTTGTAATACTTTATGTAACTCTTTCTTGAGGAGCTTAGGTGTAGATTCAGGGTTCTTACAAAAGGGTTAAAACATATTTTCTATCTCTGATTCATAACCTAAAACATAAATTCTCAATTTAATATGTAGAGCCTAACTCATTTTTCCCTGAAATACCTATTGCTATTCCTTCCCTTATCCTTCACTGCTTTCCAGGTTCTGTCTCCATGATTCATAACCTAAAACATAAATTCTCAATTTAATATGTAGAGCCTAACTCATTTTTCCCTCAAATATCTATTGCTATTCCTTCCCTTATCCTTCACTGCTTTCCAGGTTCTGTCTCCGCCCGTCCACCCCTACCTCTTCTCTCCTCTCTCTCTCTCTCTCTGAGTCACACACACACACCAGCCCTTTCTCTAATCACACCTAATAACTCATTTTTTGAACTAACCATGAACTTTCATGTCTGTACATTTGTGAATCCCACATTCTCTAAGATAATTTTTCTCTTATTCACAAACTATCAGGTCTCAATACAAATAACTGCTTTCTCCATGAAGTTTCCTAAGATTTTTGACAGGATTAATTGCTTTACTTCCTATATTGCCTTGGCACACTGCCCATCTTTTATAATATTATTATATGAATTACCCTTTGGGGTCTTATGTTTGCATATATGTATGCATGTCTTCTCAATTAGGCTGTGGACTTCATGAGGACAGAAACTATATCACCATAATACCTGGCACAGTATTGGATAGGTGGGAGATGCTCAATGTTTGTTTAGTGATTGATGGATATATAACCTTCAAATGATTTATCAATTACAGTCAGATTTCATACATAAAATTTAAAAAATCCAAAATGATCATGACTTAAGAATGGTAAAAGCCTTTTTTTCTCTTCTCAACAAAAAAGTCAGAGGATACTGCCACAGACTTATGGCTGCTCCATAAAGCCATCAGGAACACGGCTTCCTTCATGTTCTCTACTCTGCCATTTATTGGGTGTGGCCCTCATCCTTACAGTCCAAAGTGACAACTGGGGATCCAGGCATCCTGCTGCATTCCAGGAAACCAGCAAGAAGAAGAGCAAATAAAGGATGGGTACCCTAACCTTTTAAGGAATTTCCCAGATTCACACAGCACTTTTCCTTCCTTATTACTAGACAGAATTTAGTCATATGTCCATAAATAATTGCAAGAAACGTAGTTTTAATTTTGAGACATACAGTCATTTAGTTTTGAAGCAACGTGTCTAGCTAAAAGTTGTGATTCGGTTGTTAGCAAAAAAGACAAAAATGGATATTGGAGGCAACCGGAAGTCTTTAAATAAAAAGAAGGGGCTGAGGATGGATCTCTATGGAATACCAACTTTTAAGGTGTGAGTGGGAGGAGGAAGAAATAAGTTAGTCAAGTAGACTGAAGGAGAATGACCAGAGAGGTGGGGAGAACAAAGATGAGTTTCTAGGAGGTGGACAGTATGTCAAACAAACATCAGGGGGAAACACTGAAAAAAGAACAATTTTATTTGGCCTGTTGAAGGCCATTGGTGACAAGTGTTCATTTCCATTAGCTAGTGCCTACCTGTGAAGAACCCACCAAACATTTCTGGAATGAGAGGCAAAGCTGGTTGGTTGTGCTGTACTCACATAAGAATTCCCATTGCTTGGATTCATTTTCTCTCCCTGAAGCCTTTCAGGTTTATCAGTTACATTTGGGACAAAATAGAGGGGTAGAATCCAGAAATATCTAGTCAATTGATTTTTGACAAGAGTGTCAAGACAATTCAATAGGGAAAGAATGGTTTTTCTGACAAATAGTGCAGGAACAACTGGATATCCACATGCAAAAGAATAAAGTTGGATACTTACTTCACACCGCATACAAAAACTAACTTAAGATGGATCAGAGTCCTAAATGTAAGAGTTAAAACTGTGAAACTTTTAAAGGGAAACATAGGAGCAAATCTTTATGATCTTGGATTAGGCAATGGTCTCTGATACAAAACCAAAAGAATAAATAAAAAAAATAAATAAATGGCCAATAATAAATTAATAAATTTAATAAAAGGCCAATAGCACATAAAAAGATGTTTTAATTGAATCAAAATTGATTACACATATTTTGGGGGTTCAGCATTGAGGTATGTTGACCAAATCAATATTACTAGCATATATATTATTACAAATCGTAATTATTCTTTACTCCCCTTGTCCAATCTCTCCCCATCCCCCTCTCGCTCCCCACTCCCTCCCTAATTACCTTAGATTTCTTCTCTCCTTCTGAAAGAATAATGGCTACTCTGTTGATTTGTTGCCTACATGATCTGTCCAACACTGAGAGGAGTGATCAGTTCCCTCAAGATTATCATAGAGCAAATTCTTCAGTCACTCTGAAATGGGCTTTGTAAAGAAAGACAACCTCTTCTTTATCTCTGCTGGTGACTCTTCTTGCATCAATGCACTCCAGTGGTTGGTGGACCTTCTGCGTGGCAGTTGTGGTGTCTACCCACTTTTGTGGCATCTATGGTTATTATGGTGGCTGTGGTGGGCCACCCACATGGAGGTGATGTTTTTGGCATGCTCCTTGGTGCTGGTGGTGTGCCTGGTTGTGGGATGTGTCTCATCCTGGCTCCATGCCTTGGGTCCCTGGGTAGGCCCCAAGGCACTGGCACCATATGCCTGGTTGTGGGAGGGGGATCTGCTCCCCAGCTCCATGCTTCAGGTCACCCGGCAGGCTCTGAGGTGCTGGCACAGTGTGCCTGGTTGTGGGAGGGGTGTCCAGTCCCCTTCTCTAAGCCTCAGGTCCCCAGGCAGGCCCCAAGGTGCTGGCATGGTGTGCCTGGTTGTGGGAGGGGGTTCTGGTCCCCGCTCTATACCCCAGGTCCCCAAGCAGGGCTCCTAGCTGCTGGTGGTGTGCCAGGATGTGGGAGTAGGTTCTGGTCCCCTTCTCAATGCCTCAGGTCCCCGGGCAGGCCCCAAGTCACTGGTGCAGTGTGCCTGGTTGTGGGAGGGGGGTCTGGTCCCCTTCTCCATGCCTTGGGTCCCTAATTTGCTGTCCTTTGCTTACTTCTAAAACAGGGGAACTTCCTGTGGGAGCCAGTACTTGAGCTGTGTGGTTGAGCTAAATTTCTGCTTTGCTGCTATTTCCCTAGGGAAGGCTTTTTGTGCAGCTCAGAGATTAATGGTTAACCTTATATGTACTTCCAGCTCTCCAGAGACCTGGTGGATTGGGGTTGTGTAGAAACTCTGATCTGGGCCTGAGTTTTTTCATCAAACTGCACCCCATGTAATTCTGCCCAGTCTCCTCTGAGTGGTCCCATGCTGATTGGGGGGCAGGTTGGCTGTCCTTGTTGTTGTCCCAGTGTTCTTCTGGTGGGCTTGTCTCCCCCACCGCCCATGCTCCAAACACTTCCCATGGGATGGGCCCTGTGCTGGCCCCTTGAGTTTACTCACTGGCTCCCTTTCTTCAGTTGTTTGGGCTCCTTGCCCCTGCGTGGGCCCATGGGAACTCTATTAGTGGTCTTGCTGTCCTGAGGGCCACCAAGGCCCTCTTCTCCCCTGCTGCCTCCAAGTAACTCGATCTGATGGGCACAGCTGTGTCTTCTGCAAGCTCCTGCTCCATGTGCTCAGCAGCTCCAGCCTTAAAGCGTCTGTGGCCTGAAACCCTCAGAGCAGTTTTTTCTTTTTCTCATTGTGGTTTCTCCCACCTTCATGAACTCTGTGGGTCTCTCCTTCTCTTCTCCTGAGCTCCAGCAGCCCCAGAATGGCTGATGTTACATTTTTTATAGTTGTGAACTGGTTGATTTGTGGGAGAGAGTGATGCTGGGAACCGTCTATTCCACCATCTTGACCGGAACTCCCAATATAGCTGCTTTAGAAAACAGTTTGGCAATGCCTCAAATATTAATCATGG
>NW_007728870.1:242899-244384 GCF_000696425.1 Galeopterus variegatus | reverse complement strand
TTAATAGCCATGTTTGGGTACAACTACTTACAGCCTGGGTCCAGGAAGATTGTGTCACCTGTCTGAATGAACATAGAGCATGATGTAAGCAAGAAATGAAAGTCTATTGTTTTAAGCTACTGAAATGTTGGGGTCTAATTTTTATTGCAGTAGCATATCTTAACTCATATAACTAATTATATTGATTACATATAATACATAATTAAATGTTATTAATAAAATAGCTAATATATTTTTCTTCTGAATTGCATATTACCCAGTCAACAAGGAATGAGCAAATGAATAAATAAATGTGAGAGATTGGAAGAGTGTCTTGAGTTCAGAATTTGCTAGAATTTTATATGCTGTTTCAAATCCTCACAATCTCCTGAAGTAAAAAATTGACAGGAGGACACATATAAAAACTTTCATTTTCTACTACTCCAGGGTGTCTTGAATGATGACAACTTATTTTTCTTCTCAAAATGTACGCAGAGGAGGAAGTCAGGTTACTATGTACCTGACTTCATAGAAGGATAGGTGAGTTGGTGAATTCCTTCTAATATTCCTGAGCAAAGAGTTCAAAGACTTTGAGGCCTCAGGGTTCAGATCATCCATTTCTTTATCTTTTAATAGGAAGAGCTTCACCTTTACCTCCAGACGTGGCCATCTTTTAAAATAATTTTAGTTCTCACTTCAGCAGCACATACACTAAAATTGGAACAATACAGAGAAGATTTAGCACGGCCTCTGTTCAAGGGTGACACACAAATTCATGATGTGTTCCATATTTTTTCACTCAGAACTCCTACTAGGAAGGGAGGGAGGGAGAAAGGGAGGAGAGAAAGAATGAAGGAAAGAAATAAAAGACCACAACAATATGTTGAACTTTCAGAAGGAGAGAACAAACCTAAGGATACTAGAGNGGGTCTCTCCTTCTCTTCTCCTGAGCTCCAGCAGCCCCAGAATGGCTGATGTTACATTTTTATAGTTGTGAACTGGTTGATTTGTGGGAGAGAGTGATGCTGGGAACCGTCTATTCCACCATCTTGACTGGAACTCCCAATATAGCTGCTTTAGAAAACAGTTTGGCAATGCCTCAAATATTAATCATGGGCCCACCAATTCCAATCTTAGGTATATTCCCAGGAGAAATGAAAACATATGCCCACACGAAGACTTATACATGAGTGTTTCTAGCAGCACTATTCATAATAGTCAATAAGTGGAAACAACCCAGTGTCCACCAACTGATGAATAGATATGCAAGAGTGGCATATCCATACAACGGAATATTATTTAGCCATAAAAAGAAATGAAGTACTGATACTTGCTAAGACATGAAAGAACCTTAAAAACATTTCAGTAAGCCCATCACAAAAGGCCCAAACATATGATTCCATTTATATGAAAGTCTAGAATAAGCAAATTCACAGAGACAGACAGTAGATTAGTGGTTGTCAGCAGCTGTGGGGAGTGACTCTAATAGTTGGGGAGTTTTTTTTT
>NW_007728870.1:240993-242434 GCF_000696425.1 Galeopterus variegatus | reverse complement strand
TTTTTTTTTCAGGTAATGAAACTTTCTGGAATTAGATAGTTGTGGTGGTTACACAATTATTTGAATATATTAAAAATACACAATTGTATATTTTAATAAGGTGAATTTAATGGTACGTGAATTGTATCTCAGCAAAGCTGTTAAAAGAACAACAAAAAAGAGAGAGTCCAGACTGGGTTTTTTTCTGGTTGCCAGTAATTGACAGATATAACTGGTTATTAATATGAATGGCTTTGGTAGTGCCAAGGAATGTGTGAGTCCCAGTGCCTGCTATTTATGAGCTTCCATGCTGGACCCGTTTGAAATCCCATTGGTGGTAATCATAGACTTTCACCCATATCAGCAGGCTGCCTCACTCTTACATTTAATTCTCCAGCTCGCTTGTCCCATACGGCACCTTGAATCAACTATTTGTTTAGACTCCTAGAACAGCCATAAAATCTCTACTTACCCACACAATTTCCTTCTTGCACTCTTTCCATTCAGCGTTTTGCTTCTAGTAAGGAGGGTGGAGGTAAGGTGAAAAATATAGTCTATGAGTGGCGGGGTTGAATGTGTTGTTTACTGTCTCTAGTGGTCTTCATTTATCCTTGTGGCTCTCATGCTACCTTATAAATGAAAAGGGACTTGAAAAAAAATCACTGAACCCACTGGCTAGTTGAATTGGAATTGAAATCCCTTTGTGCTTCATTTACAATTCCCTGTGCTTAAAAGAATAAAAGTGGTTATAGCAAGGAATTAAAATAGAGGCTCCATGAGCAAAGCAGTGATTGTGTTTATCAAAATATCAGTGTGAACACTTACTGTGTACCACAACTTATTCTAATTGCTTTATGTGTAACTCATTTAATCCACACTGCATCCTAATGAAGTAGTAATATTATTCTTGTTTTACAGATGAAGACACAACACTAGGAGAGGTTGGGCTATTCACCCAAGTTTGCAGAACAAGAGCAGCAGAGCCTAGGAAGGAGCTCTGATGGGGTCTGCTTTCCTAACCATTGTATTTCACCATCTCTTCCACGGCCTCTTAAGAACATGTTTGCCAGTCACAATAAGAATTATAATTAGTATTATTGCAGCAAAAATCTATTTCCTTTTTACTAAGAAGTAACCCAAGGTTTAGAATTTTAGTGCAAAACATTTTTTTTTTTTTTTTTTTTACTAAACTTGATACAATAGAGACCCAAATTTGGTGTCTGTTCCTTTGGACACAGAGCTAAATATACTCCCAGCCTCCCTTGCATTAGTAGTGGGCAGATGACTGAGTTCTAATGAGTAGAACCTGGGTTCCAGAGCTGGACTATAGAAATCTCCCATTTGTTTCTCTGTTCTCTTTTCCCTTCCCAGTCACCGGGGATAGCAACAGTCAGTGTGATATTAATAGCCATGTTTGGGTACAACTACTTACAGCCTGGGTCCAGGAAGATTGTGTCACCTG
>NW_007728870.1:235316-239424 GCF_000696425.1 Galeopterus variegatus | reverse complement strand
GGGGGGGGGGGGGGGGTGTTGGGAAGTGATAGGTCAGGTAAAAGGCATAAAGAAATATCACAATTTGTAAGAATGAGTATGCTAATAATAAAAAATAAAAATTAAAAAAAAATTTAGAATGTGTTAAACCTAGACTTATTTTTAGGCAGTGATGAAATTTATTTTCTTCTGGTTCCCCCGCCCCTACCCCAAAACAATAAACCTAGAATAAAATTTACTGGCAGATACACTGTTATAATTTAATATAAAGAATTTCCTGTAAGTAATAGAAGTAATATTTTTGTATGGAAAAAAAAAACAGTTTTCTAAATGCAAGTTTTCCCAAGTGCCTAAGTCCTATTCAGTGTAATATAAACAATTTATTAACATGACAAGTGTAATACATTGTATTATGTTACTTTTAATTTATACATATTAATATGAATTTAAAAACCAAAAAATTATATTACATATCTTTTTAAGAATTGGAAAAATTCATTTCTGTGCTCAGGGTAGCTCTCTGTTGTTGTGGAATTGTGTGACAGTAATTAGTACTAGTCACGATTTCTTTCTTAGCAGCTGGAAAAAGAAAATGACTTCTTTCAGAGACAGTAGAACATGAGTCTGTTCTCAATCTAAACTGAAATGTTGGGACTATGGTGACAAAATCCGGGCTCTGTCCAATTTGGACATCACTTGTAGTTGACTTAAGCTTGTCACATGCAAACAGATTTCTTGTTTTAATTTCAACTTGACCGCTACAAATGCTTTAAACACCATCTGTGCCATAAAATGAAGAACATCCTTTTTTTCTTTATCCCCCCAAATTAATATAGACGTTCATTGGGAATTTGGACCTGAGAAACAGTACTCTTCAAGGCATAATCTATTTCCACTTAGTAAAATGTGAAATATTTTACAGTTTGTAAAAGTTTTCTTTATGTACAAAGCACTGGAGAGTTTTAAACAGCACCTGCATTCATAGCCCAAACTGTTATTCTCTTATTTTTGCCTTGCTGTGTACTTAAAGTTCTCATCCATAAATCATTTTTATGAAATGAATAAACGACTTCTTTCATTGATGAGGTACAAACTCCCTGCACTGGTTACGTTATAGCTAAGAGTAACGTATTGATACAGTTCTGCAAAAAGGAAATGAATGCGGGGCTTGTGCCTGAGAGGAAGGGAACTTGTTAAAGCAAAAGTCAAATTAGATTTGGAATGATGACAAAGAGCAAATTTCAGTGAAATTTAAGCCTATTGACATTTTATTAATAATTATTTAAGAAGGCCACTAGTGAATTTTTGTCAAGAATTTTAGAGAGTGGCTGACTATTGATAAACATAAAGCAAACTGTTTAAATATTTAACAGTGGTCATCAAAGCCAGAGGAAAAGACCTGATGAAAACAGAATTAGAGATGCTAATTTCTACCCAATATTTAATGAGAAGTTTATTTATAGTAATTAGCACACCACATCTCTTTAATAGTTAGTAAACACTATATCCCCTGTATGTAATAAAAGGAAATAGAGATTGCCTCTATAAAATTAGGTAAAATGCATAGTTCACAAACAAATGAACCAAGACCTAAATAATTTAAATTCTTCCAATAAATTTCTATGCAGAAAAAGACAACTAAATAATTTTTATCCATATAGACATAGTGACACCGAAATTAAGTAAATGATCAGAATGTTAGTTTTGAAGAAATTAATCATTTTAGTAGGGCATCCATTACTCAGTCAAATTGAATGTTTGATGTCATGTAGGCCAAACATCTGGATGAATGACTAAAAACTTAATTCACATGCTTATACTGAACTGTGTTTCTGATGCATGCGGCAGAACCCATATAGATGCTAATGTCTTACATTATTTTCTTATTTTAAGTTATAGTATGCCTTCAATTTGAAACAGAGTCAATGTAATTTTCAAATTTAAGTTCTACTGAATTGCATACAATTCAGTAATTTAATATAGGATTTCTTAAATAATAAAATTGTTGCAGAAATTTTAGAAGATAATGCAATCTCTCTTAATGCACAATAAAAACGTTATACACTGACCTCGAGTTATCTATTGTTGAAACTTGTAAATAACAAAAACAACAAGATGCTAAAGTTGAAGATTTTTCCTACACAATATTATTGTAGACTTAACATTTAATATATTAGTAGGGTCACTGACCACAGAGCAACTGCACTTATTAACTTTTTCCACTCAAGCACAATTTATGTTCTAATACATTTAAACTTACTGAAATCCCATGACCAATGTCAAAATCACTTACAAAACTTCCTTTTGTACCTAAACACTTCCTATTGGACTTCCTAATTCCACCCTGGAGATTCCTAACTGCATTCTGTGATTGTTGACTTTCCACTGTTTGCATTTCTTTGTGCTTTCCAAGCCACTCCAGCTGTGGTGGGCAGGCTTTGCTCCTAAAAACCTTTCCCTCAGAGATAAGGGCTGCCTTCAAGCAATCTAGCACATCCCTTCATTTCCTGTGTGCTTGAATTCTTTCAAATGCAACTTTTTCAGTCTTAAAAGTGCCATAAGTATTTTCCTAGCTCTTTAAAAACCATTATCATACTTTTATTTCTGCTTATACAATAGATAAACAAATCTGTTGGTAGGCCACAATGGAGTCAAATCATTTTGAAGCACTGGGAATTGTAGATGCCATGAAATATCAACCTGGATACCTTCCAAAAGCAAATTGTAGTGGGATTATGGTGATCAAGCATATGGGCACCCATCAACAATTCAACTATTAACTGACTCTCCAATTAGGAAAATATTGGCCACAGGATGAAAAGTTAGTCATATTCTCAAAGGCAGCAAAGAAGTTTAATGAGAAAAACACAAAAGCTTAAGGCTGATCTTGAGAAAGGAATTTGTTGGGGTAGGGGTGGGGGTAACCTATAAGGTCCTCATGCTCTGGTCCCATCTTCCGTTTTAACCCTTTCCCATCCACATATCTGAATGTAGGGTTTTCCCAAGACTCCATGCTTTTGTAGACTCCCTCTCTCTTTCTGCTTTGCTCCTGCCCTGCCCCAGGAAGACTTGGGTCTTTCTTGTTTGTGTCTAGGGAAACTTTTACATAATTGTGGTTAACAATATCAGCTTCTGAGGACAGTCACTTCCTGAGTAGACTATTCCCTGTTGGATGGTTCTGATAAAGTCCTTCAGAAGCAACTCAGAATCTGTCCGATTACTCTTCAGCATGAGAGCCCTTCACATATTTGCAGCTTATTTACATGTTCTTCTGCCTGCTCATATACTACAAAAAGAAATCCTCAAGTCCTATAATGTAATCCTCATATGGTCAGTTTTCCCAGGAGATCCTCTTCAGCATGAGAGCCCTTCACATATTTGCAGCTTATTTACATGTTCTTCTGCCTGCTCATATACTATAAAAAGAAATCCTCAAGTCCTATAATGTAATCCTCATATGGTCAGTTTTCCCAGGAGATCCTTATTCAGATAAGCCTCTTCCAGATGTATTACTTTGCCAATATACTTTTGAAATGATGTTGCTCAGAACTAGATACAAAATTCTAGATAAAATGTAATTTTATCAAGATACACATTACTACCAGTAAAATCTAATTTTATCTAGATACACATTACTACCAATACAACTGTGGGGACACGTTAGCTTCTCAAGTGGACACATAATTTTCTTGGACATGTTAAATTTGGGGTCAACTAAAATATTTAGTCCTTTTTTTCATAAGATTGATTTCAACTCAGGTTTTCCCCAAGACAGTGAACCAAATTGCTCAGATTGTGTTACCAATATATAACAATGCCCGTGAGAATTTGGTGGTTGGTTTTTGGTTGTCCCCGCCCCCCCACACACATATTTTTTTCTCCTGGATCTTTACAGTAAATTGGAGAAACAATGTTCTTTAGGGCTAAACACGTAGAAGCTTGGACAGAGCAGGTGAAGAGTTAAAGAAATGCTGCTTGTTACAAGAAGATTGAAAAATGTAATATTCAGATGTTTATGAGATGAAACCAGACGTATATACATATTTGCTTGTACATTAAAGTGTTTGCAAAAGTATGCATAATAACTGGTACATTAATTGCCTCAAAGATAGAAATGGAACATGTAAGG
>NW_007728870.1:233602-235223 GCF_000696425.1 Galeopterus variegatus | reverse complement strand
AAAAGTATGCATAATAACTGGTACATTAATTGCCTCAAAGATAGAAATGGAACATGTAAGGGATAGAGTGAATGAGAAATTTTCACCCTCTACTTGTTTTTATCTTTTAAATTTTGAACTATGTGAATATATATAACCTATCCAAAAAAATAATCATTTCTTAAAAGAAAAGAATGGATTATTCCATACATATTTGTGCATGGTTAGAATTTGTTTTCTGGAAGATACACAAAAGTAGTTAACAAGGATTATTTTGAGGGTGGGGGTATTTTGAATTACTTGGTAACTCTGTTTTTTGAATCATCAAGGATAAGTATGTATTTAAATATTAGGTGGGTTTATCTGCCATATATGTTTTCTTCATTAAGTTATGATAAGGTTTTCTCTAAACAGAGTGGCTATTGCAAATAGGCCTGCAGCTATTAACTTGATGCAATATTCTGAGATGCTTTAGAAACTTCTAGAAAATTTAGAAGACATAGAAAGCAACCTAATTCTTATATTTTACCTATACTTTGCAATTCACAAGAAAAAACAATATTAAAAAGAGAGCTTATTTTCTTTGTATTTTTGAGAGATTTCATATGTGTAAAATTCTGAATTGAAGGTGTTTATTTCACTAAATTCTCATCACAGAGGGAGCAAATAAGGCCCAGATGAAATATGATTCCATTTTCTGCTGAGTAACTAGCAGTTTTCACTCACTTGAGTTTATGACATTGGAACAGTATTGGCAGATCATGAGTTTTTGGGTGACATCAGTGAAAACAGATTTACATGGTTTTGGTGTACGCTCCAAAGCTCATGAGCACAGTCTTTGCCAGTGAGCTGCACATGTGAAGCACATGAGCAGGTGAACGTGGGGCCACATGGTTGCCTTTTTCTTTACCCATAATTTATTTCTTCTATGGTATATTTCAACATCTGTTTTATATTTAAAGATTTTTAAAATTTAATTTATTATTTTTACATGTTATTAAGTAGAACTAATTGTCTAAATTACAAAAGCATTATGAAGTAATATGGTTAAACAAACAAATCCTTCTAATATATTCCTAGACTATCCAAAATATTAGTTTATTTTTATAACAGTATTGATTGTTAAAGGAATAGGCTTAAGAAGTTTCTTTCACTTGCATAAGTTAAGAACCTAAATGTTCATCTATAATAAACGAGGTATTTTAAGTCTTCTGATGACTGGCTTAGACTTAGTAAGTAATGCTCTGCTGAATGGTCACTGAGAATATCTATGCTACCTCCTTCCTCCACTTCATTCCCAGAAAGTTTGTGCCATCTATGCAATGCATTTTTCTTCAAAACAGACATGTAGAGGACAAGGGAGATTTTACATGGAAGATTATTTGGAAGATTTTCTTTTTCTGATGGCAAAACTGAGACTCTAGTTGAATATCTAAATTAGTCTCTAAATTTGGAAAGCATGTCAGATTCACACCTTTTGATGCCACACCTCTTCTTAAGACCTATACTCTGTTTTATTTTAGAATGCCTTTGGAGCCATTCAAATAGCCGCTTTTTTTAATTTTATTTTTTTTAATTTCGAATCAATAAATATTTATTAACCACCTTTCGTTTTCTAAGAATTCTAGGAAGTTTCAAAGTA
>NW_007728870.1:218602-232995 GCF_000696425.1 Galeopterus variegatus | reverse complement strand
AATCAATAAATATTTATTAACCACCTTTCGTTTTCTAAGAATTCTAGGAAGTTTCAAAGTAAATGAAAGGTATTATCACTACTTGTGGTGGACATACACTAAGGTGGACATAACTTCAAGGAGCTACACCTTTGTATAAGGTCCTCCCCTTGAGTGCAAGAAGAGGTGACTTAGTTGCTTCTAACCAATAGAATATGGGTAAAAAGATTAGACATATGTAGAATGTGAAGGGATTTTTCAGAAGTTAAGCACCATTGATTTTGTGTTAATCTTAAGGTAGCTTATCTTTGGTGAGCCTGGCATAATCGGATGAAAGCCCTTAAAAGACACACCCAGCCCTTTTGTGATACTCTTCCTCAATGGTTTTAAAGAAGTAGATTAAAATGTTGTGAGAGGGCTGATGAGGAGGCTGCATAGCAAGAAACTGTGGGCCATCTGGAAGAGCCAACAGTGCTTTATGATTGACAGTAAGAGAACTGTGACCTCAGTACTACAACCACAAGGAACTGAATTCTGCCAACGACCACATAAGCTTGGAAGAAGACCCTCAAGCTCCAGAAAGGAACACGCCTAGCCAGCACATTGATTGTAGTCTATGAGACCCTGAGAAGAAAATGCAGTTAGGTTGTGCCTGGACTCCAGAAATATGGAGATAATGTTTTAAGGTTGTGGAAATTTGGTACACAGCAGTAGAAAATAAATACATTGTCTTTGGATCATTTCCTGAGCTATTTCCATAGCCCCAGACTTGTATTTAAAATAATAGAAACAGAAATAAAACAAATTAGAGAATAACACAGGTCATCCAATATATCACCAAAAAAACAAGTTAAATCATCTGTTGTATATTTAACAAGCTTTGCAAAAAAAAACAGAACTGGGTAAAAATATCATTGCATGTTGAAAGCTGTTTATTTCTTGAAACAGTTTTGTTTTGTAAAGAACCCAAAATGACTGTTGATTCAACCTCATTAAACTTCATTAACATCCACAGTTTCAATGTTAAGCTGTCTTCTTGCTCCTCTTGCTACTCTTCTTGAAAACATAAATTCTTTTCAACTTGAACAAGGAGATACTGGACATTTTAGTTTAAGATTTAGTGCTTATCATATAGGTCTTTTGGAAAGCTAACATAATTCTTAAACGGGTCATACTTACTGAGCAATAGTGTTTTAATATTAGGTATTTAATGACCACATCAAATACCAGACCCGTTCGTGGGAACCATCAGTTTTCTATGAGGAAAAACTTGGAAAGTAAAAATTGCCATGCCATGTATTTTATCCATAGAGTTTATCATTCAACAAGGATACATTGAAAATGAGAGAAGGAAAAAGTTGAAAATTAAGCTGGAACAAAAGGAGGGAACCAGGACTGTTCTTGGCAAACCAGACTTTTTGGTCACTGCTGTTATGAAGCACCTCCCAGATAATAGGTACAACACTATTCTTATGTTTATTAACTATATGTAGAGATTTACTATTTATAGTTTTGACTGATACCCCTCCAATACACACACAGAACCATTTTAACCTAAAAGAATGTCATGGATTATTCTAAATTGATTAAATTTCAGCTGAGAAAACCAGTGTTCCATGCTCTAATTCTAGGTGTCTTATTAAAATTGTGTTGTATTCAATCTCTTACATATTCTGATTTTATTTCCTTTGTTTCTGTGCCCAGTGCTCTAAAAATATTCTGCTTAGCTCATTCAATATGGACCAACCTCTCCTTCTTTTTCTTTTCTTTTTTTTTTTTGTTCTCTCTATTTGACAAGCAATGTAGTATAGGGATTAAAAGCCAGGTGCTGGATTCTGGCTGCCTTGGTTCAAATCTTAGCTCTACAATTAATGATCATCAACAACTTAATTCATCTTGCTGTGCCTTAATTTTCTAACTTGTAGTTATGAATAAAAATGAGGGTTTTAAAAGTACCTACATCACAAATTGTTGTGAGATGATGTTGAGCACCTGGCTAAGCACTCAATAAATGCTGTCATTACTATTATTTCCCTATTAGTAAAGTTCCCAAGCAGGCCAAGTCACTTAGGTGTTATAGTGCTACACACTTTTCTATAACTAGGAAAGTAAAATTAATGCTTTCTAAAAATGAGCTTGATAGCCTAAAAAGAAACCTGCTTGGTATCTGCTGACAAATCTTTCTCTTTTATGCTGTGTTAGGCTCAAAGAGGAATGTGGTAATATGCTATTAATGATGATATCACTAAATAAACACTGGTCATCATTTAGAATAGGTTTGAAAAAACATTTATATGTGAAAATTTCACCCCACACTGAATAACTTAAATTGTAAACTGGTATTCTCCCTCTCTCTCTCTCTTTCTCTCTCTTTTTAACCTGAAGTAACTATCTCATGGTTTTATCAGTAATTGAATTGAAATGTTAGTTAAGGAGACACAGACTGAAAAGTCTCTAAGATCTTAGCTGTTCTCTGAGAAAACACCAAAGGGCCGATGACGCTGGTGCAGCAGGAGGACATGGAGGCCCTGGAGGCCCAGGAGGCCCAGGACCCTGGATTGGGAGGCCACAGTGGCTTCCACAGGGGCTTAGACAGTGGCATCCAGAGCAGAGGCCCTCTGGGGCCAGGGCCAGGGAGTTCATGAAGGCAGGGCCAAGGACAAGAAGTGGATCCCCTGTCATGAGGCTCAAGTGCCTGGAGGAGATCTATCTCTTTTCCCTGCCCATCAAAGAGTTTGATATCATTGATTTTTCTCTTGAGGGCATCCCTCAAGGATGAGACTTTGAAGATTATGCCAATGCAAAAGCAGACCTGTGTTGGCCACTGGACCAGTTTCAAGGCATTTGCTGCAATCGGGGACTACAACAACCATGTTTGTTTAGGTGTTAAGTGTTCCAAGGAGAAAGCCACCTCCATTCAAAGGGCCATCATCCTAGCCAAGCTCTCCATAGTCTAGTTGTGGAGGAGCTACTGGGGCAACAAGATTGTAAAGCCCCACACTGTCCCTTGCAAGATGACAGGCTGCTGCAGCTCTGTGCTGGTGTGCCTTATCCCTATTCCCAGAGGCACTGGCATTGCCTTGACCCCTGTACCCAAGAAGGTGCTGCTGATGTCTGGTATTGATGACTACACCACAGCCATGGGCTGCATGGCTACCCTGAGCAACTTCGCCAAGCCACCTTTGATGCCATCTCCAAGACCTACTGACCTCTGGAAGGAGACTGTGTTCACCAAGTCTCTCTATCAGGAACTCACTGACCATCGTGTAAAGACCCACACCATAGTCTCCATGCAGAGGACCAAGTCTCCAGCTGTAGCTATAACATAGGGTTTTTACAAAAGGAAAAAGTAAAGTTAATTAAGCTGTTAAAAAAAAAAAAAAAAAGAAAGAAGAAAGAAAGACCTTAGCCAGCTCTCAAGGAAATGATTTTAAAACAAAGGACTATGGCAACGGAAAAATGTTTGCATACTAAAGCCAAAACAGATTTTTGTAACTTTGGACTTTAGAGACTAAGATTCCAGCAGGATTAACTGACTGAAGTTGTAAGCATGCTTGATAGGTCTGAATCAAGTTCAAGTATTGACATTTACAATCAGTGCCCTAGAATTAGATATGGTTTAATCTGACAATCAATTTCAATAGATAAATCATTCCTCATGAGAACTACAATACTGTTAAGAGTATAACATATCACCTTTGGAAGATGAACACATACCCCATGAAAGATACTTTAGGTGACTGTATGGTAGAAATTTGATAAGCCTGGCCAGAGAATGCTTGCTGTGATTCATTTTGCTAATTTGGTACATTAGCTCAAATTTGCTATTAAACTTAACAAAGATCCTGTTAATCAGTTGCCAAAATATCCAGTTTCATATTTCCAGGAAAAAAAAAAAAAAGAAAGAAAAGCAAGGGAAAAACAAAGGTGATTTTTGAGATGTCAGTCAAATATCTCTCAATATTTTAGAAAGGTGAGTCATCTCTTGGATATATTATTTGTTTTTATTACATCATTTGGTTTGGAAAAAAAACAATGACACAAAATAGAAGCACAGCAATCTTCAATGAAGAAAGTTGAGTGAATAGATACATTTTTTTCTTTTTTTTCACATTTTGGGGTGAAATTCAGTAAGCCAATATGAAGACTATGAATAATATACAAGAAAATAGGTTGAGAAATGACTCTTGAATTTAAGCTGCAGACCTATAAGACAAAGTAAAATAAAGAACTGAGTGATTCTCCTAAGAACCTATACAATGCAAATAAATAGGAAATGTAGCCCCTAACCCTCCTTTTGAAATGGAGCAGATGGTCCTTCATTCTTTTCTTTACTTGAATGGTACAGCCAGAGACTTCATAAATTATTGAGATTTGATTCTCAAATTTATATATTTATCGCTGATGTCTGGTGTGAAAATTAAACTCTTCCATCTGAACTCTCTTTTGGGGAGCTCCCCTTGGATATGCTCCATAAGCATTCCAGATTTTACATGTTGACTCAATTTGTTATTTCTCTTCTTGTTACACTCATTTGCCTTCTATATTCTCAACTATACTTAACATTGTCACTGTCCAGTCAATAGCACAAGCCATATACTTTTTCACCTTCTCGAACAAACACAATGCTTATTAGAAAAGTAAAGACTGTAAAAAATTCTAGAGCAAAGAAACTAATTTAACTTCACTTAATCCATAGTTCTCCAATCACAGAATCTTTTTTGCTTTTTTTTTTTGTCTTTTGTCTTTTTCCGTGTCCGGCAACGGATCGCAACCCTCAGTGCTGCCCCCGTACCGGACCGGGGACCGGCAATGGGATCGCAACCCTCGGTGTTGCTCCCGCGCCTCGCTCAGCCAGTGAGCGGGAACCGGTCTGTATGTGGGATCCGAACCCTCGGGCGGGAGTGCCACCGCGCTTCCCAAGCGGCACACTTATCCAGTGCGCCATCGGGCCGGCCTCTTTTTTGCTTTTGATTTGTTTTTATAGAACACCCATAAAGACTCTACCAAACTAAAAATTAAAATCCTTGCAATAGATTGTAAGGCCCAGCATAATATGACTTCTATTATATCTCTGACCTTAACTCCTCCTAAGTCCCTGCCTTCACTCACCTCTTCAACCCCAATGACCTCTTTGCTGTGAATTGTTTTGATTTTGCCCCAAGGCTGTAGGTTTATCCTGCCCAGAGATGACACTGGGACAATAATTCCAAGAAAAGACAGCTTCAAGGTCACCTCAAAAATATGAGGCAAGCAAAACTGCCAGAGTAATAGCTAACCTTAGTAAAATATTTGTAATTCCTTTAGGAATTAATTTGCTTACAAACCTCAACTTGATAATTTTACTAATTATAGTTATTTATTTCTTAAAGGAGGTCCTCAAAGGGCCTCTCTTTGCCATTGTTTTGTAAATGCCATTACTTTGTAGATTTTATTTTTTAGATAAAGTGAATATAAATATTTGAAAGTAGTAATAAAATATAGAGTTGCCAAAATTATTCTATAATGAAGTCTTATAATCATTTTAGGTTAAAGAGTTGTGCACTGTTGGTGGTATTGTAAATTAATACAGCTGTTTTGGAAAACAGTATAGAGAGTCCTCAAAAAACCAAAAATAAAATTACCATAAAACCCAGCAATCCCACTTCTGGGTATATATCCAAAGGATGTGAAATCTGTTCGCGGAAGAGATATCTCTACTGCCATGTTCATTGCAGCATTATTCACAATAGCCAGTATATGGAGTCAATCTAAGTGTCTACCAACAGATGAATGGATAAAGAAAAGGTGATATAAATACACAATGGAATACTATCCAGCCTTAATAAAGAAGGAAATTCTGTCATTTTTAACAACATGGGTGAACCTGTAGGACATTATGCTAAGTGAAATAAACCAGGTAGAGAAAATTAGATACTGCATAATCTTATGAATATGTGAAATCTAAAAAAGCCAAACTCATAAAAGCAGAGATTAAAATGATGGTTTACCACAGGCTGAGAGGTGTAGGAATAGGGGAAATGTTGGTCAAATGACACAAAGTTTATAAGTTCAAAAGATCTATTGTACATTATGATGACGAGAGTTGATAACAATTTATTGTATTCTTGAAAATTGCTAAGAGATTTAAAAAAAATAAGTATGTGAGGTAATGCATATGTCAAATAGCTTTATTTAGCCATTCCACAATGTATACATATATCAAAATATCATGTTGTATACCATAAATGTACACAATTTTTACTTGTCAATTAAAAATAAATAAACAAATTGTAAAAAGCCCTTCTCTGCTAATCCCATAATCTCTGTAATTCCTGGTTCTGTCTGCATTGACTGATGTTTTTACCACGTTATGAATCACCCTATTCGGGTTCTTGTCATACCTAGTAATATTTGATTGGATGCTGGGTATTGTGAGTAATTAAAATGGATATCAAGATTTTTTTGAGTATTGATCTTTGTTCTAAGAAGCAGTTTAATTATTTATGGATTGTTTGATCTCTTAAGACTTGTTTTCATGCTTTGTAAGGGTGGGCCAAGAATAGTCTTTATTCTAGGTGTAGTTTAGCTCTACTACTAAGGCATGTCCTTTCTGAGTTGTCCTTGATTTCTCAGTGATCGACAAGGACTGTCCATTCTGGCTGACCAGAGCTCAAGCATCTTCCTCTTCTGGCTTATAGCTCTCTGGTTGTCCTTTCCTTGGCCTCGTGAAGTTTCACCATGTATGTGTATAATTGAGAATTTGGCAAAAGCTCAAGTGAACTCCTGTGTATATTTTAAAAGCTCTTTTTTCTGTTGTTGTTTGTTTTGTTTAGCTCTCTCCTTTTCAGAACTCATTGAAGTAGAGAGCAGAATGTTGGTTACAGGGGTTGGGTAGGGAGGAAGGTGGGAAAAGGGAAGATGTTGGTCAAAGAGTACAAAGTTTCAGTTAGACAGGAGACATAAGTTCTGGTGATCTACTGCAGAGCATGGTGTCTATTGTTAGTAGTAATGTGTTGTATATTACAAAATAACTAAAAGAGAGGATTTTAAATGTTCTCACCTCAAAGGAATAAATAGTTGAGGTGATGGATATGTTAATAAGCCTGATTTGATCATTCCACAATGTATACATGCGCTCAAACATCACACTGTATCCCATAAACATATACAATTGTTATTTGTCAATTAATAGAATAAAACTTAAAAAACCCCCAAAAACCAAAAAAAAAAAACAGGTGTCTCAGCCCCATCCCCAGAGTTTCTGATTCAGTAGCCCAGCAGTTCTGGGGTGAGTCCCAAGATTATCTATTTCTAAGAAACTCCTCAAAGATGCTGATGCTGCTAGTCCAGGACCACACTTTAACCAAAAAACCAAAAAAAAAAACATGTGTCTCAGCCCCATCCCCAGAGTTTCTGATTCAGTAGCCCAGCAGTTCTGGGGTGAGTCCCACGATTATCTATTTCTAAGAAACTCCTCAAAGATGCTGATGCTGCTAGTCCAGGACCACACTTTGAGAATCCCTGGTCTAAAATACACTGTGCTAACAAACAATCTCAACTCTCAGTGGCTTCTAAGAACAGAAGTTTATTTCTATCATATGCGGCATGAACTATGCATTGTGCATGGGCTGTGCACATCACGGTCACTTGAGGGCCCAGGCTCATGGAGGCTTCAGGGCCTCAAGTGCTTTCATCCCAGAGGAGAAAGAGAAGATGGTGAGATGCAAGCTAGCTCTTAAGATTTCTGATTGGAAATGATCAGTCAACCTCAACTGTTATTAGTAAGGTTTTACTGTAATTTTTCTTTGTTAACAGCACTGAGGAGGAATAGGCATCTTTTCAAGGGGTATATGCTATGTTCTGACACTTGCTTGGATATGCACAGGGAAGAGAAGAATCAAAATGGCAGGGAGGAAAGACTGTTCTCATCTTTGCACTGACTTTGCAAAATAATGCTCTCTTTATTATTTTTTTTTTTCTTGTATCATCCTCAACTAACTTTTGTTACTTCAGGCTCTCATCTTTACACAAACCCTGTTTCTGGGAACCTTTCCATCCTTGACTTCTGGCTTCCGTTTCTCCAAACTTGCCTGTTTTGTGTCAACATAACAGCTTAGAATTATTGATCAGGGCATTATTTTAAGTATTTTATATATATCCTTCCCTTTAATTACAAAACCTCTTATCATCCCCAACTTATAGATAAGAAAACTGAGATCCAGAGATCCTTTGGCTTTAATCTGGTAGTTGTCCTCCATCTGCTTTTTTTGATCTCGATGCTTTGGATTTTCCTTGCTTTGAGTCTCCCCCTCACCTGGAGTCTGGATTTTATCTGCTACAGCCCTGAGCTCACACCAGACATCCTTTTGCCTAACTTGGCCCCTGGAAAGGAGGTTCAGATTAAGATGACAAAAATGCCTGTTCCTATATTTGTTTCAAGGATATTGGAGAGCTACAAGATATTACAAATTCTTTCATGTGAGTACTTTAAACTTTTAAAAAACATATAGCAACAGAGAAATAATTTTTCTCAATTTTGGCTTTATGCAGCAATTATTTCTTTGGTGAAGTCTTTGTGCTCAATAAATTATAGCAATAGCATGGATCAATTTTCTCTTAATCCTCATCTCTTATTTTAAATCTCACTTTAGAAAGACAGGAAATTACAGTGGGAAGAACGCAGGTTTTGGAGCCAGGTAGTCCTGGATATAAGTCCCTGATCCACTACTCAACTAACTGTGGAAATTTGAGGAGGACGCTTGGTTTCTCCAGGCCTAATTCTTGCTTGTAAAATAAGAACAATCTCAAAGAAACCCATTTTTAGGTAAAGCATCATCTTTCTGTGCTGCAAAGTCCTGCTGGAAAATCAAACAGGAGGTGGCTGGACCAGTCAGTTTGCAACTGTAATTAATTAATGAGATATATGGGTCTGTTCTTTACAATTTTTTTAGCTTATTTGTGCTGCCAAAAGATGAATTCTTAGTCTCCAGAGACTAGGATTAGTAGCATGAAGAATTTGAAGTGATCTTTCTTTTCTAGTGTGACTGTTTTTCATCTCTGTTCAAATAGCTAAATTAATTTATTTCATAGTTCTAGATTTGCTTTCATATTATTTCATAATAATTATGATTGTTTTCCAGTTTATACATATATATCGTGCATTATGTGTGCCTTAATATTCTGTTAAGCATTATTATGGTTACAGAAAATGAAAAGGCATGGTCCCTGCTGCTAGGAAGTTTATATATTAATTGAGACAAATACTCCAGAAACAACTCTAGAAAAATTCCAGATTATACATTTTACACTATCAGACTATGGATATAAGTACAGTGTATTACTGGGACTTTCCTTTCCTTAGATTATGGGAGAAATTCATCTCATGGATTATCTATAAGAAGTGTTGTCTTATCTGGTAGATAGTGTCTTAAAGTATGTTTTTGGAAGATACTGAAGGGTTGGATTTTGGTCACGTCACTTCTCAGACACATGCCAGTTGGGTCTTATCAGAAAACTAGATTAAGATAGGCAGAAACAAGTAATGTTCTGTTCCAGAAGCTAAATTCCCCAATGTCAAACAAAGTTTTTCAAAATACATTGGTTTCTCCAGTTCATTCTCCCTCATGCTGTCAGAATATTTTTTTTTAAATGCAAATCTGATCACATCAATATGCTGTTTTCAACTTTCATTGGCTTCCATTTTTTTTCTTTTAGAAAAGAGACCTAAATTCTTAACATTGCTTGAAGTTCCCTGTGGGCTAGCTCACCCCTGCCTCTATACCCTCACCTTTATGTTAATGTGTCTCTAAACAGGAGCCACACTGGTCTGTAAGTTCTTGCACACCATGCTCTACCCCGGCCTTGGCACCAACTGCTCCCTGTGCTAGAAAGCTTCCCCTTACACTTCCCACTGCCTGGCTTGCACCCTAGTTATTTTCAGATCTCAGCCAGCAATTCCCTGCTGAGCTGTGTAGCTTTGGACAAATCATTTAAACTTTTTAAGCTTCAGTTTCCTCATCAGTAAAATAGGGATCATAACATCACCTATCTGAGAGATTGGTTGTTGGGATTAAGGAAGATAATATACATGAAATTCTCATCACAGTGTTGATATATATAAACTAAATAAATGTGATTATTATCATAATCAGTATCATTATTTTTCAGAGAAACTTTTCCTAATCTCCAAGATTAATTCACTCCCTTATGTTATGGATTTTCATGGCACTCTGCATTTTTTTTCTCTTACGTATTTATTGTGACTTATAACTATACAGTTTTTTTGTTTGTTTGTTTGTTTGTTTTATTTTTAGTCTCTCCCACTAGACTATGGATTCCAAAAAGGCAGGACTCTGGCTTGCTGTTTTATCCCCATTGCCTGTGACAATTTCTTGTACACCTGAAAAAAAAATATTTGTTGAGTAAATGAATGACATGCAGCTAATTTGTGATTTCTTTTCCAGAAGGGATCTGTGTATGGAGGATTCATTTTCTAAAAGCCAAGTCTTCACTATCAGAAGCTCCAAAGGAAGCTTAGAATATCAGGGTTTTTGCTTTTCATTCCCTATCTGCCATATTTTAAAAAATTCTTTTAGTCTTGAATAATTTCCTAAAGGGTCAAGTGAAAAAAAATATAGCTATGCATATTTCAGGGCTTGGATTTAGGGATTTTACAGATACCCACCCCATCAGTATTAATCTGACTTGAGGTCAGATCTGCAAGCAATGGGAGAAATTTATGGGCTTTCCGGTTCAGTCCATGTGAGCAGTAGAAGGGATAATTAAATAGAAGCTAATTTCCCAGGATGAAGGTAATACTCATATATGTGAGAATCAGGATCAATTTGTAGTGACAGGAAATAAAGAAGTGGAATAAGTAGGACTGGGAAGGGAAGCAGAGTCAGCATAGGATAGATTTTGCAAATAAAATACTGATTGAAGACAAAGGTGGTTCTTGTTACTGGTCAATGCAAGATCTATCCTATGCTGACTCTTACCCAAGTAGATTATGGGGACAGGGCAAAATTCATAATGGGATAAGTGCATGAGTAAGAAGTGAGTAGAAAGAATGATTAGTAAATGTGTCTCCCAGACCTAGGCAAATACAATTCCTTGTTTACATTCCCAAGAAAAATTTAAGATAAGGTCCAAGCACTATTTTTTAATCAGTTTGTTCTGAAAAACCTCAATCTCAGTAATGACAGTGAACTGTTCATCCTTAGGGACAGATAAACAATGTTTCAAGAGATCTTCTTCAATCAGTTTCTGGTTTACCTTGTGGTTCTTTCAAGCTTCTTTCTTTCTTCACTCTCTTAATTCCTTCATTGAAAAAAATATACTGAGTATCTATATAACATCAAGCACTTGGTAGGGTATTAAGACTGCAATAAATAGTAGGAAATAGTAAGATTTTATGTGCTAGTTACATTTTTATAATACAAAATGAAATAAAAGCATAACTGTCATGCACTATCATTATTTATGTATCACATCAAATATCATATCCTGGTAGTGGAATCTGTATTACATTTTGGAAAATACTGGTTAAAAAAATTAAACTTGTGAAAGGAGTAAACTCTGGGTCTCCTCTAGGTATCGCTTGTTACATAGTTATTTTTCCAAAGGAAAAGGTAGATTTTGCTAGTGGCAGAAATGAGGTATTGGGGATTAGAATTTCAACATATCTTTTTGGGGGGGATTCAATCCATGATAGCACCCCCCCCCCCCTTTTTTCTGGGAACAGCAACTTCCTTCTTGTGGGAAACTGCTCTTTATCTACTTCAATGATCTAAATCTAGTGTGTTTGTGTGTCCAGCCTCAGAACTGGAACTGAGTAGTTAGTACTCAGCTATAGCTGGTTGGCCCAGAAGTTGAAGTGTAACAAAATCTTTGCCTATCAAAGCCCTTCCTAAGACTTTAAAAACTGGAACTAGGAAAAAGCTTCAGCTCTCTTGGTGATGAAAAGCATGTGAAATGTGGGACTTGCTGCACCTGTTTCCAGATTCATGGAGAAAATCAGTCTCAGAAAAAGAAATCAACAAGTAGAGAATAGCAGAGATAAGAGATACAAGAAAACCCCTTTGGCTGCAATTATATAAAATCCCTTTTTGCTTCAGTTAATTTGAGGAGTTGGTTTTCTTCTATTTGCAAAACAAAAGCAAAACAAAACAAAAGAACAACAAAAATCAGTAAAATCATAGAGGAATATCTACCTTCCAGAGTTGGGTGGTTGCTGCTGTGAAGATGCTATGGGTCAAATGTGTCCCCCAAAAGTTCATATATTGGAAACTTGATGTCCATTGTAACAGTGTTAAGAAAGTGGGAAATCAGATTACAGTATTTGAAAGCTAGGGCCTTTCAAAAGTGATTGGATTGTGAGGACTGTGCCCTTGGGAATGAAATGATCCATTCATGGAGTAATTGGTTAATGGTTTAATGGGTTGTCATGGACTGGTGGCTTCATAAGGAGAGCACATGAAAGAGCTCTCCCTCTTGCCATTTTTGTCATGTGATACCTGTGTTGCCACAGGACTCTGTGGAGAGTTCCCATGCAGAAGAAAGTGCTCACCAGATATGCCCCTGGACCATGGACTTTTCAGCTTCCCAAACTGCAAGAAATAAATTTTGTTTCTTTATAAATTACCCAGTTTCAGGTATTCTATTATAAGCAACAGTAAATGAACTAATACAGAAGGCTAACTTTATGACACTGACCCAAGGAATTGTGCTTGAAGAAAATAGATCTCACATGGAGTGAAACAAGCTGGTCTTTCTGTATTTATCTCTAATCGACAAATTTTGGATTTAAGACTAGTGAGTCTAAAATTAAGGGATTTTAATTTTATGCTTCTGTTTCTGCTTGTGTGTGTGTGTAGGTGTGTGTACAAATTAGTTCTTTGTCAGATATACTTGTATGTATTTCAAATATATTCTCCAACTCTGTGGCTTGTCTTTTCACTGTGTTAATATTTTGTTTTGATGAATTGAAGTTATTTAATTTAGTGTGTTCTAATATATCTTCTTTTAGTTCTTTTAAAATATATTTGAGGCTATGTTATGTGGTATTTACATATTTAGAATCATTATATCTTTCTGTTGCATGGACTCTTTTATCATTATAAATGGCTCTCTTTTTCTAATAATGCTTTATACCATTAACATGACTGTGTGTGCATTACTATACATACACCAACCATCTTTCAATTAGTGTTTATGTATTTCTTTTTCCATTGTTTTACTTCTTATCATTCTATGTCCTTATATTTAAGTGGATTTTATTATAAGCACCATACCTTTAGTATTTTATTCTCCTACTTAGAGCACTTATTTCATTTTTATCTAATGTTATTGCTGATATATTTAACATTTATAATATTAACACTTATTTTTCAGTGTCCAACCTATTCTATGTTTTGTTTTTTTCCTCTCCTTTTCTATCTTCTTTCAGATTGATCAGGTATCTTTTATCGTTCCTTATTTTGTTCCCTATTATCCTAATATTTATGCCTTTTTAAAAAACTCTTCTTTTGTTAGCTCTGCTAAAGATTATAGAATGCCACATTGAATTATTGGAATCTAGTATGAATTAGTACTTTTACCACTTTCTGAAAAATCACATGCTCTTAAAACATTTAACTCTATTTATTCTGAAGATAGAACAAAGTACCAGGGCTGCTTGTACCTTTGTAGCCTCCCTTAAGGATCAAGAAGAATATTCTCAGTAGCATGAGAGATTTAGTTTTTATAAAAGAGAAGAATAATGCTTTAAAAAGAAGGGGGGTAGGGGACACTGATCTGAAAAGAGGACTGGATGAAATGAAAAGTGCATAGTTAAGATAAGCAGTCTTGGGAAACTAAAGTCATAATTGTAGAATTAACAATACACTGGAAAAGGTAAAGAACAAAACTGTGTGGAAAAATAAATGAGTGAGATGGAAGACAGATATTAAAAGTGTTCTCAGAAGAAAAAGGAAAGAGAAATGAGACAAAAGTAATGGGAAGGGTAATAAATATGGAAAACATAGTAATTATCTAAGTTTTGAATAACTTTCATTTCTGAAATAGAAACGAAAATAAATAGAACAGAAGCAAAATCAGATATAGAGTTTTTTTTGATCTGTGATCCAAATAAAATCATTGTAAAGAAACTAGTGCTGGAAGAAAACTGGCAGCATTTTTTAAACTAAAATTGAAACAATATGTTCTAATTGGACTGAAGCCTAGGCTTAAAATCTACCATTGGGTTAAGTTAGGCTACAGCTTTCTCATTTTTTTTTTTTTTTTTTGCAACGTTTATTTGCATGGAACTTAAGGCACTTCTAGGAGTTTGTGAGGATAAGGACATACTGGAATCTTTTCTGTAAACAGACTCAGATGTCTGTTGGACAAAAGCAGGTAGGGAAGAGGCCAACAGATGTCTTGCAAGATTAACT
>NW_007728870.1:204321-217602 GCF_000696425.1 Galeopterus variegatus | reverse complement strand
TTTCTCATTTTTTTTTTTTTTTTTTGCAACGTTTATTTGCATGGAACTTAAGGCACTTCTAGGAGTTTGTGAGGATAAGGACATACTGGAATCTTTTCTGTAAACAGACTCAGATGTCTGTTGGACAAAAGCAGGTAGGGAAGAGGCCAACAGATGTCTTGCAAGATTAACTGCACTCTATGACATTGGAGGGTACGTCCCAGTTTCCTGCAGGGGTCACTACTAGAAATCATCCCAAGCTAGTCAACCAAGAATAGTGTTTGTGTCCAGCAAAGAGTTGTAAAGACAGATCACAGAATTCTTTAATACTTCAGTTCAATTATATTCTTCTTCATTTTAGAATAATACACTTTGTAAGAATTAAGACATGGAATTCTGACAGTAAGGCATAGTTGAGTTCCAGCTCTATTATTATGGTATAGCTGATTCTAAATTTATGGCCTTGTGTTATAAGAGATTTCCAATACTTTAAGGTGACAGGGTTTTATCTCAAATAAACCAAAGCAAAAAATTTTTGTTCATTTATTTTTTAATTTTCCTCAGCACCTAGGTAATGGCCACGAGGATGACTTGAGCACTATAAAAGAAGTTCCAGCTCAGAGTAATGTCTCTGTTATATAAATGAGTCCTAGTGTTGAAAATTATTGGCTCAGCTAATCCAGTGGTAAACACAAGGGATAATTCACTGATGCACATAAACACACTGAATAATTCTGCAAGTATTTGGGAGATGAGAATCCTGCAGAAAACTGTAGTAATTGTAGTCAAGCATTTTGAGCTTGGTTCAGTTGAGACAGTGTTGATGTTAACAAGATCACTCTATAATGACAAGGTAATAAAATCTACTATCCTCATCTTACACTGAGTTAGTAATACCAACAGCAAAACAAACTTCATGAAGCATCTAACAAGGTATATAAAGTCAAGATTTAGTTGCAGGAAGCAAATAACATTGCAAATAGGATTTAGTACAGAAATTATTTTGGGGGAGATCTAAAAGAGTAGTCTCTAAGCCAGTCTTTTAGATAAAAACTCTCTGAAAACCATTGAACTGGCCCACAAATGAACCTAGTACTGGTGTCATAATCAGGGAGGGAAGAAAGAGTCGGTCACCACTTAAAGTCTTCTAAACTGCAAGAATACATTGCTGTAGCTGCAATGAAGGGATCAAAAAACTGCCAAAACTGCTGCTAAACAGCTGGCCACTGAATCCTGAAATTTTTCTTCAAGAAAACCCAGTCTATTCACCTGTAAATGTGTTTGCCCATAGCAACAGCCAAAACAGAAGGAATATGGCTACCTCCTAACTTCTACCATTAAAATACGTAATTTTATCATGAAGGAGTGTTGAATTTTATCAAATGTTTTTACTGTGTCTATTGAAATGATCATATGGTTCTTTTCCTTTATCTTGTTGATGTGATGTACCACATTTACTGTTTTGTGCATGTTGAACTATCATTGTATTCCTGGGATGAATCCCAGTTGATCACAGTGAATGATCTTTGTAATGTGTTGCTGGATTGTGTTTCCTAATATTTTCTTGAGGATCTTTGTGTGTGTGTTCATTAGGGACACTGTTCTGAAGGTTTCTTTTCTGTGTATCTTTTTCCAGTTTGGGTTTGAAGGTAAGGTCAGCCTTGTAGAATAGTTTGGAAATATTCCTTCCTCTTCAATTTTTGGAAGAGTTTCGTTTCTTTTCTGTGTATCTTTTTCCAGTTTGGGTTTGAAGGTAAGGTCAGCCTTGTAGAATAAGTTTGGAAATATTCCTTCCTCTTCAATTTTTGGAAGAGTTTGAGACAAATTGCTATTATTTTTTTTCTTTGAATGTTTAGTAGAATTCAACCATGAAGCCATCTAGTCCGGGAATTTCTTTCTTAGAGGACTTTTTATTACTGCTTCAGTCTCGTTAGTCACTATTGTTTCTTTAGGTTTTCTAGTTCTTCATGATTGAACTTTGGTAAGTTGTATGTGTCCAGGAATTTGACCATTTCTTCTGGGTTTTCCAATTTGTTTGCATATAGTTGTTCATAGTAGTCTCTTATGATACTTTGTATTTCTGTGGTTTCAGTTGTAATGCCCCCTTTTTAATTTCTGATTTTAATACTTGAGTCTTCTGTCTTTTCTTCAATAATCTAGCCACGGGTTTACTGATTTTGCTTATCTTTTTAAAAAACCAACTCTTCGTATCATAGATCTTTTGTATTTTTTTAAAATCTCTAATTCATTTATTTCTGCTCTGATCTTTGCTATTTCTCTCCTTCTACTAATTTGGATTTGGTATGTTCTTGTTTTTCTATCTCTTTGAGGTATAATATTAGGTTGTTTATTAGGAGTCTTTCTTCTTTTTTGCTATAAATTTACCTCTCAGAACTTCTTTTACTGTATCCCATAAGTTCTTGTATGCTGTGTTTTCATTTTCATTTGTCTCCAGGAATTTTTTAATTTCCTTCTTGATTTCTTCTTTGAGCCATTCATTGTGTAGGAGCATGTTGTTTAATTTCCATTTACTCCTATGGATTCTAGTGTTATTTTTGTTGTTGATTTCTAGTTTTATTTCATTGTGGTCAGATAAGGTAGTTTATATGATTTTGATTTTTTAAAATTTGTTGAGACTTGTTTTGTGTCCCAACATATGGTCCATTCTACAGAATGTTCCAGGTGCTGAGAAGAATGTGTATTCTACATCTATCAGATGAAATGTTCTATAAATATACATTAGGTCAAGTCAGCCAGATGAAATGTTCTATAAATGTACATTAGGTCAAGTCAGCTTGTAGTGGAGATTAATTCTGATGTTTCCTGATTAATTTTCTGTCTGGTTAGGTATAGAAGGAATGAGTCACAACACAATAAAGGCCATATATAACAAACCCACAGCGAATATCATACTGAATGGAGAAAAATTGGAGGTTTTCCCTCTAAGATTTAGACCAATACAAGGATGCCCACTTTCCCCACACTTATTCAACTGAGTACTTGAAGTCCTGGCCTGTGTAGTAAGGCGAGAAAGCAATAAAGTATATTCAGATCAGGAAGGAAGAAGAAGAACTACCCGTATTTGCAGATAACATGGTCCTATACATAGAAAACCCCAAAGACTCCACCAAAAATTTACTGGTACTAATAAATGAATTCATTGAAGTGGCAGGATGCAAAATCAATACACACAAAAAATCCATAGCAATAAAAACCAAGTAATCCAGTAAAAAATGGGCAAAGGACCTGAATAGACCTTTCTCAAAAGAAGACATACAAATGGCAAACAGGCACCTGAAAAAATGCTCAACATCACTAATCATCATGGAAGTGCAAATTAAAATCACAGTGAGATATCATCTCACTCCAGTTTGATGGCTATTATCAACAAGACAGAAACTAACAAATGCCGGCAAAGATGTGGAGAAAAGGGAACACTCCTACATTGGTGGTGGGAACATAAATTGGTACAGCCACTTTGGAAAACAGTATGGAGGTTCCTCAGAGAAGAAAAAATTGAAGTACCCTATGATCCAGCTATTCCATTACTGAGTATATACCCAAAGAAAATAAAATGTATATATTAAAGGGACACCTGCACTCCCATGTTGATTGCAACACTATTCACAATAGCCAAGAGATGGAATCAATCTAAATGCTCATCAACAGATAAATGGATTAAAAAAACCAAAACAAAACTGTGGTATATATACACAATGGAATACTAGTCAGCTATAAAATAAAATAAAATCCTGTCATTTTGCAGCAACATGGATGTAACTGAAGACCATCATGTTAAGTGAAATAAGCCAGGCACAGAAAGATAAATACCACATGATTTCACTCATATGTGGAATCTAAAAAATAAACAAATGAACAAAAAAGTGGTTCTCATAGAAGTAGAGGGTAGAATAATGGTTACCAGAGGTGGGGAGGGATTAGAAAGAAGGGGTAGTAGTGAACTAACTGGTACAAAGCTATGATACCAACCCTAACTGAATCAATATACAGTTTAGTTTATGCATATATTGAAACAACATATTGCACCCCAACAAATGTGTACAAGTATATGTTAAAATAAAAATAGTCACAGCAATTAAAAAAAAAAAGATTTACACTTAGCTACTTTTTTTTCCTTTGTGAAAGTTATTTTTGAATATGCAAGGATTCCAAAACTGTCCTACCAAAGTACCCTCTATAAAAGAATTATTTAAAGATTAAATCTGGCCAAATGAAGGATAAATTAAAATGAAAGTCTCAAGAAAGGAAAAGTTTTGGTATAAAAGGATTTATGGATTACTTCTGGGTTATCTGTTAACTAACTGAAAGCTCAGTCTCAGGGATCCAGTTGGATCACGTTTTGTCAGGTGAATTCTGTAGCTCAGATCAAATTTGGCCCTTTGCATTTCTCTGCTTCTGCTGCCTCAATAATAGTGGGAGAAGTATTTCTTACTGTTCATCCCAGAGTATAGATGAGGACCACTTAAACCATTATGGCTGTCATTCCCTGCTTGCACTTACTAACAATGACTAAACTATTTACGAAGATAAGTAGTTGGAATTCAGAGCTTTTGCTTCTATGTACAAAAGCAAAACTGCATATAGAGAAGTCATTTTTAATTCCAAGGAGTTTCAGTCATGATTTTCTGGATCTTTTAAGCTCATATTGAAAGACTTGAGTTTTTCATTATGGGCTATATTTTAAACTGGAAGACATTAATAAACCAGTCATTTTAGACATCATCTGTCATCAAGCCTCTCTTTTCTCTGTAAATATTTTCCTAAAAATCAGGGCATGTGGTATCAGCAGCAACATGCACAGCAAAATGACACAAAAATGCACTAGTATAAAATCATACTTTTATAAGGGTAGGAGTATGAATTACATTTTAAAAATTTTCTTGTATTCACCAAGTTTTCTATAATGGTTTTATTTTGTATAAATAATTCATTAAATTTTAAAAAGCACCATACTATTCTGCTATGATGGCAATTCTTTCTATTGCTCTGTCTAAAAGACAGTAGGATTATTCATGCACAGTAAGAATGGTTATGAATACTGGGATTATGGATAATGTGTGCTTTTTTGTATTTTTAATTTTTTTCAGTAAATGTGCATTGACTTTTTAATCTTAACAGTATCTTCAAAAGCCAACTGTACTGTTCTATAAATGAACTTTGATGAAAGTTTTGGCTCAAAGCAACACAGGACAACCCCTAATTTGGGAATTGGGATTTTCTTGCTGAATCATAAAGTGAACCTCTAATTTAAAGCTTTCCAAGCCTCACCTTTTGTTATTCAATATAAGAGTAATATTTCTGGAAAATAAAGTGTGCATTTTAGGTTTTTTTTTGCTTGAGGTAGAATGACCTGTTGATTCAATTTTTAAATTTATATTCAGTCAGTGAATGTGTGAACGACACAGCCATGGTTCATGTAGAAGAGTAGTAAATTCAGGTCTTTAAATGCTTCTTCTTGTTGCCAAATTTTTTAAATGTGAAATAAAAGCCAAACAGGAATTTTCTGTGGATTTATGAAACTTAATGGATACACACACACACACACACACACACCCGCACACATCAATAATCTTAGATGTGAATATATAATATTAGAAGTGTTATTACTAAAAGGAGCAATAGGGCTCTTGGGTGGAATGTACTATGTATATGTAACTCTATAAAAACTTCTGTAAAATCAAGTAGAGTCATAAAATGCCTTTACAACATTTATGTAAAGTTGGGGACACACTCTTCTGCTTTATCATTTATTTCTATCACATTTTTATTTCCAATGAAGATACACATAAATGGGACTGAACTTGCCTGGTAAAAAAATAGATGGATTTTCTTCAGCTATCTCAGACTTCCCTGTTAATTTTTCTATACCCACTCCTAGTTCCAGGGGCTCTTTTCTGTAGCTATTCCCTCAAAACCTGCTCTTTACTAGCAGTAATGCTACAAATTATCTAGTAATTTAATTCCTGCTAAATTATGGATTATTTAAACAGATCAAATATTAAATGCCCGATACACTTGAAATTTCAAAAAGGAGTTTATAGGGTTCGGTAAAAAATAATAGTATCAACAAGAAAGGGGTGTAGATTCTAGAGATTCAAATTTTAAAAGTGGATCTTTTTCTTAACTTTTTGACTCTAAGGAAGTCGCTTAAACTCTCTGAGCTTTAGTCCCCTCTAAATGAAAATGACAATCAAAATGAAAAATCAAATGAAAATAATGAAGCCATCCCCTTACTCTATTTTTTTTCTTTCTGATTAATTCGTGCCCGTTATTCAAGACACAGGTCACATGTAACTTTGTGTGAGGATACTTTTTTTCCCTAACCAATCTAAATCTGCAGAGAATACCTGTACTCATCAAGGTTCATGGTTGAACATAATAGGATTCTGGATAACTTAAATAGAAAAATATCTTATTAAAAGGTTGATAGTAGCTGTACTGGGTGAATAGTGTCTCTCAAAAATTCATGTTTACCCAGAACCTGTGAATGAGACCTTATTTGGAAATAGAGTGTTTGCAGCTATAATTAAATTAACATAAGGTTGTACTTGGTCTGGGTGAGCCCTGGGTCACTTATAACTGGTGTCCTTATAAGAAGGAAATTTAGGTACAAAGACAGCGAAAAATGCTCAACATCACTAATCATCATGGAAGTGCAAATTAAAATCACAGTGAGATATCATCTCACTCCAGTTTGATGGCTATTATCAACAAGACAGAAACTAACAAATGCCGGCAAAGATGTGGAGAAAAGGGAACACTCCTACATTGGTGGTGGGAACATAAATTGGTACAGCCACTTTGGAAAACAGTATGGAGGTTCCTCAGAGAAGAAAAAATTGAAGTACCCTATGATCCAGCTATTCCATTACTGAGTATATACCCAAAGAAAATAAAATGTATATATTAAAGGGACACCTGCACTCCCATGTTGATTGCAACACTATTCACAATAGCCAAGAGATGGAATCAATCTAAATGCTCATCAACAGATAAATGGATTAAAAAAAAACAAAAACAAAACTGTGGTATATATACACAATGGAATACTAGTCAGCTATAAAATAAAATAAAATCCTGTCATTTTGCAGCAACATGGATGTAACTAAAGACCATCATGTTAAGTGAAATAAGCCAGGCACAGAAAGATAAATACCACATGATTTCACTCATATGTGGAATCTAAAAAATAAACAAATGAACAAAAAAGTGGTTCTCATAGAAGTAGAGGGTAGAATAATGGTTACCAGAGGTGGGGAGGGATTAGAAAGGAGGGGTAGTAGTGAACTAACTGGTACAAAGCTATGATACCAACCCTAACTGAATCAATATACAGTTTATGCATATATTGAAACAACATATTGCACCCCAACAAATGTGTACAAGTATATGTTAAAATAAAAATAGTCACAGCAATTAAAAAAAAAAAAAGATTTACACTTAGCTACTTTTTTTTCCTTTGTGAAAGTTATTTTTGAATATGCAAGTATTCCAAAACTGTCCTACCAAAGTACCCTCTATAAAAGAATTATTTAAAGATTAAATCTGGCCAAATGAAGGGTAAATTAAAATGAAAGCCTCAAGAAAGGAAAAGTTTTGGTATAAAAGGATTTATGGATTACTTCTGGGTTATCTGTTAACTAACTGAAAGCTCAGTCTCAGGGATCCAGTTGGATCACGTTTTGTCAGGTGAATTCTGTAGCTCAGATCAAATTTGGCCCTTTGCATTTCTCTGCTTCTGCTGCCTCAATAATAGTGGGAGAAGTATTTCTTACTGTTCATCCCAGAGTATAGATGAGGACCACTTAAACCATTATGGCTGTCATTCCCTGCTTGCACTTACTAACAATGACTAAACTATTTACGAAGATAAGTAGTTGGAATTCAGAGCTTTTGCTTCTATGTACAAAAGCAAAACTGCATATAGAGAAGTCATTTTTAATTCCAAGGAGTTTCAGTCATGATTTTCTGGATCTTTTAAGCTCATATTGAAAGACTTGAGTTTTTCAATATGGGCTATATTTTAAACTGGAAGACATTAATAAACCAGTCATTTTAGACATCATCTGTCATCAAACCTCTCTTTTCTCTGTAAATATTTTCCTAAAAATCAGGGCATGTGGTATCAGCAGCAACATNTCATCAAGGTTCATGGTTGAACATAATAGGATTCTGGATAACTTAAATAGAAAAATATCTTCATGCTATAATGTTATTGTGGACAATGAAAATGTAGTGGATTTTTCACACAGGGCCTGTCATGTATATAGTAGGTACTTGGTAAGTATTTCTGCACTCATTATTAATTCACTGAACTCACAGGGAATAAAGTTCCAAGGGTAACATTTAAGACACTACTTGGAAGCAGCAAAGAAAAGTATTTTGTACTTTTCATCTGTTAAGGATTGACTAGAAGCATTGATGACTGTGTACTCTCTGGGAGGCTCTTTCAGGGTTTGTTCTGCAACTCTGTATTTGTGCCCATTTGAATGTTCTAACAACCATATCTAGTTCAGCAATCTTTTACATTTCATGCTTATTTATGTCCTAAAATTATTTCTTATGGAAGACAAAACCGTGGGATGTGAAGACAGTGTAACGGCATTACCAAAGATTGTTTATGGATAGCTTTCCAGTTTAGTTATTCCCATGCGTGGTAATCTTGACAGTGCATCACTGTGACCAGCAATGATGCTTGGGTGCTGCAGAATACAGCTGATGAACACACTTCCTAAGCCTCTCTGTTGCTGAACTCAGCCAAAAAGCTGTGCATGAGTCTAAACAGATGTTTCTGTTGTTTAGGCCAATGAAGTTTATAGAGTGCATGTTTATCTTTCAGAAGAGAATGTGGAGAGTTCATTCAGTCTTGAGATCCAATCTTTCCGGAGGTTGGACTGCCTCCAAAGTTGAAACAGAAACTGGACGAGCACATGAAGTCATTTGGGGGCTGTCAGAAAAGATAGTCTTTTACTAGTTGGTAGGAAAGAAATAAGACACATGGAAATTGATTTGCCTTAAAATGCTTGAAATTTTAAAAAACAGAGCTTTGATAATAGTTTGCGTTTTAATAAATTTACTACATCTTTAATATAACTGACACTTGGAAAATGCTCTCCATGCCAATTTAGTAGATATAAAACAAGCACAAAGCATCAAAATTTCCTACACATGTTTCATATGATTAGAATGAAATTATCTACACAAGGAGAAAACTATCAAGGAAATAAAAATTTCATATATCATTTATGTGAGTCATCTCCGATTTAAAGTGTTGGCCACAGGAAAAGACGAGTCTGCTTGTCCAACCTAGCATTTGTCTTCTAACAGTTTAGCAGGGAAGACAGATAAGAAAATAATCAATTGCAATGCATTGCTATGAAAATATATAAGCTGGACCCCAGAACATTTGTCTTTTGGTTACCAAACATCAAATCACTTTCTTATTTTAGAGGAATGCAAAATTAAGTGGAAGGAAGGGCCGTGTTCCCCATTCTAAAGTCAGAAAGGAGAGGACAGTACTCCTTTGAACTCTGTCAGTGCCAAGTCTGGGTATGTCGTCCAGCATGACTAACAGCCATGGTCCAGTGCTTCATTTAGTACTTTGCTGACACTATCTTGAAATTATTAATATTTTTTTGAGCAGGGGACCTCATGTTTTCCTTTTGCGCTGGGCCCCTCAAATTTTATAGTTGCTTCTCCTGAGAGCACTAGATCACCAAACTCGAAAAAGAGGAGCAAAGTCAGATGGGGAGTTGGAAAGGGTTGATGGTGTCTGGGGCTGAGCTGAGGATCCAGTGGTGAGCTGTGAATGTCCAGAAGTGGAGGAATCCAGTCATACCAGGAGTGTCTATGTAGTGCTGGTGGCGCTAGCAGGTGTCAAGAGACACCCATCTAAGCACATCATTCCCAGGGCAGGATTTTAACTGTGCCTTGAGTCACTAGCCACAGCACGTATTTTAATCCTTTCTATTGATCATGTGGGCTACTGTAGTAGTTTCCTAGGGCTATCATAACAAACACTCACAAACTGTGCAGCCTAAACCTCAGAAATGTATTATCTCATAGTCCTGGAGGCTGGAAGTCCGAAATCAAGGTGTTGTCAGGGGTGGTTCCTTCTGGTGGCTCTGAAGAAGAATCTGTTCCATGCCTCTCCTCTTGGCTTCTGGCACTTCTGGAAATCCTCAGAGTTCCTTGGCTTGTAGATACATCATTCTAATTTTTTCCTATCTTCACATGCACATGGTGTTCTCTATGTGTCGCTGTCTTTGTACCTAAATTTCCTTCTTATAAGGACACCAGTTATAAGTGACCCAGGGCTCACCCAGACCAAGTACAACCTTATGTTAATTTAATTATAGCTGCAAACACTCTATTTCCAAATAAGGTCTCATTCACAGGTTCTGGGTAAACATGAATTTTTGAGAGACACTATTCACCCAGTACAGCTACTATCAACCTTTTAATAAGATATTTTTCTATTTAAGTTATCCAGAATCCTATTATGTTCAACCATGAACCTTGATGAGTACAGGTATTCTCTGCAGATTTAGATTGGTTAGGGAAAAAAAGTATCCTTACACAAAGTTACATGTGACCTGTGTCTTGAATAACGGGCATGAATTAATCAGAAAGAAAAAAAATAGAGTTAGGGAAAAAAAGTATCCTCACACAAAGTTACATGTGACCTGTGTCTTGAATAACGGGCATGAATTAATCAGAAAGAAAAAAAAAATAGGGTAAGGGGATGGCATTTCATGCTGACGTACAAAGGCGCTGAGGCTGAAGGAAAGCAAGAAGNGGAGTTTCAGTCATGATTTTCTGGATCTTTTAAGCTCATATTGAAAGACTTGAGTTTTTCATTATGGGCTATATTTTAAACTGGAAGACATTAATAAACCAGTCATTTTAGACATCATCTGTCATCAAGCCTCTCTTTTCTCTGTAAATATTTTCCTAAAAATCAGGGCATGTGGTATCAGCAGCAACATGCACAGCAAAATGACACAAAAATGCACTAGTATAAAATCATACTTTTATAAGGGTAGGAGTATGAATTACATTTTAAAAATTTTCTTGTATTCACCAAGTTTTCTATAATGGTTTTATTTTGTATAAATAATTCATTAAATTTTAAAAAGCACCATACTATTCTGCTATGATGGCAATTCTTTCTATTGCTCTGTCTAAAAGACAGTAGGATTATTCATGCACAGTAAGAATGGTTATGAATACTGGGATTATGGATAATGTGTGCTTTTTTGTATTTTTAATTTTTTTCAGTAAATGTGCATTGACTTTTTAATCTTAACAGTATCTTCAAAAGCCAACTGTACTGTTCTATAAATGAACTTTGATGAAAGTTTTGGCTCAAAGCAACACAGGACAACCCCTAATTTGGGAATTGGGATTTTCTTGCTGAATCATAAAGTGAACCTCTAATTTAAAGCTTTCCAAGCCTCACCTTTTGTTATTCAATATAAGAGTAATATTTCTGGAAAATAAAGTGTGCATTTTAGGTTTTTTTTTGCTTGAGGTAGAATGACCTGTTGATTCAATTTTTAAATTTATATTCAGTCAGTGAATGTGTGAACGACACAGCCATGGTTCATGTAGAAGAGTAGTAAATTCAGGTCTTTAAATGCTTCTTCTTGTTGCCAAATTTTTTAAATGTGAAATAAAAGCCAAACAGGAATTTTCTGTGGATTTATGAAACTTAATGGATACACACACACACACACACACACACCCGCACACATCAATAATCTTAGATGTGAATATATAATATTAGAAGTGTTATTACTAAAAGGAGCAATAGGGCTCTTGGGTGGAATGTACTATGTATATGTAACTCTATAAAAACTTCTGTAAAATCAAGTAGAGTCATAAAATGCCTTTACAACATTTATGTAAAGTTGGGGACACACTCTTCTGCTTTATCATTTATTTCTATCACATTTTTATTTCCAATGAAGATACACATAAATGGGACTGAACTTGCCTGGTAAAAAAATAGATGGATTTTCTTCAGCTATCTCAGACTTCCCTGTTAATTTTTCTATACCCACTCCTAGTTCCAGGGGCTCTTTTCTGTAGCTATTCCCTCAAAACCTGCTCTTTACTAGCAGTAATGCTACAAATTATCTAGTAATTTAATTCCTGCTAAATTATGGATTATTTAAACAGATCAAATATTAAATGCCCGATACACTTGAAATTTCAAAAAGGAGTTTATAGGGTTCGGTAAAAAATAATAGTATCAACAAGAAAGGGGTGTAGATTCTAGAGATTCAAATTTTAAAAGTGGATCTTTTTCTTAACTTTTTGACTCTAAGGAAGTCGCTTAAACTCTCTGAGCTTTAGTCCCCTCTAAATGAAAATGACAATCAAAATGAAAAATCAAATGAAAATAATGAAGCCATCCCCTTACTCTATTTTTTTTCTTTCTGATTAATTCGTGCCCGTTATTCAAGACACAGGTCACATGTAACTTTGTGTGAGGATACTTTTTTTCCCTAACCAATCTAAATCTGCAGAGAATACCTGTACTCATCAAGGTTCATGGTTGAACATAATAGGATTCTGGATAACTTAAATAGAAAAATATCTTATTAAAAGGTTGATAGTAGCTGTACTGGGTGAATAGTGTCTCTCAAAAATTCATGTTTACCCAGAACCTGTGAATGAGACCTTATTTGGAAATAGAGTGTTTGCAGCTATAATTAAATTAACATAAGGTTGTACTTGGTCTGGGTGAGCCCTGGGTCACTTATAACTGGTGTCCTTATAAGAAGGAAATTTAGGTACAAAGACAGCGACACATAGAGAACACCATGTGCATGTGAAGATAGGAAAAAGTTAGAATGATGTATCTACAAGCCAAGGAACTCTGAGGATTTCCAGAAGTGCCAGAAGCCAAGAGGAGAGGCATGGAACAGATTCTTCTTCAGAGCCACCAGAAGGAACCACCCCTGACAACACCTTGATTTCGGACTTCCAGCCTCCAGGACTATGAGATAATACATTTCTGAGGTTTAGGCTGCACAGATTGTGAGTGTTTGTTATGATAGCCCTAGGAAACTACTACAGTAGCCCACATGATCAATAGAAAGGATTAAAATACGTGCTGTGGCTAGTGACTCAAGGCACAGTTAAAATCCTGCCCTGGGAATGATGTGCTTAGATGGGTGTCTCTTGACACCTGCTAGCGCCACCAGCACTACATAGACACTCCTGGTATGACTGGATTCCTCCACTTCTGGACATTCACAGCTCACCACTGGA
>NW_007728870.1:191446-204159 GCF_000696425.1 Galeopterus variegatus | reverse complement strand
TCCAGTGGTGAGCTGTGAATGTCCAGAAGTGGAGGAATCCAGTCATACCAGGAGTGTCTATGTAGTGCTGGTGGCGCTAGCAGGTGTCAAGAGACACCCATCTAAGCACATCATTCCCAGGGCAGGATTTTAACTGTGCCTTGAGTCACTAGCCACAGCACGTATTTTAATCCTTTCTATTGATCATGTGGGCTACTGTAGTAGTTTCCTAGGGCTATCATAACAAACACTCACAATCTGTGCAGCCTAAACCTCAGAAATGTATTATCTCATAGTCCTGGAGGCTGGAAGTCCGAAATCAAGGTGTTGTCAGGGGTGGTTCCTTCTGGTGGCTCTGAAGAAGAATCTGTTCCATGCCTCTCCTCTTGGCTTCTGGCACTTCTGGAAATCCTCAGAGTTCCTTGGCTTGTAGATACATCATTCTAACTTTTTCCTATCTTCACATGCACATGGTGTTCTCTATGTGTCGCTGTCTTTGTACCTAAATTTCCTTCTTATAAGGACACCAGTTATAAGTGACCCAGGGCTCACCCAGACCAAGTACAACCTTATGTTAATTTAATTATAGCTGCAAACACTCTATTTCCAAATAAGGTCTCATTCACAGGTTCTGGGTAAACATGAATTTTTGAGAGACACTATTCACCCAGTACAGCTACTATCAACCTTTTAATAAGATATTTTTCTATTTAAGTTATCCAGAATCCTATTATGTTCAACCATGAACCTTGATGAGTACAGGTATTCTCTGCAGATTTAGATTGGTTAGGGAAAAAAAGTATCCTTACACAAAGTTACATGTGACCTGTGTCTTGAATAACGGGCATGAATTAATCAGAAAGAAAAAAAATAGAGTAAGGGGATGGCATTTCATGCTGACGTACAAAGGCGCTGAGGCTGAAGGAAAGCAAGAAGTCATCTAGATCTTCAAGTAATTAGTATGTGTGGAGTATTTGGGGAACTGGAAGCTCAGATTTGGGTTGTTTGAGACAAGGGACTAAAGAGATGTAAAGGGGCGAGGCAAGAACAGGCTTAGCAGCTTGAATGTCATCTATAGGCACTGGGGGCCGCTGATGGTTTTACATGAGAGTGACATGAATGGACTGGTGTTTTGGAAAGATCTCTCAAGTAGCATGAAGAGGCCTGATGTGGAGGGAGATTGAAAGAAGGGATATTAATAAAAAGAGAGATGTACTCTAGGGGATAGTACAAATTTAAATCATGACAGTGGGAATGGCAACGTGAGGTCGATTGTGTATGGAAACTATGAGACTGATGACCATCCAGATGTGGGAAGGCCTGATGTGGAGGGAGATTGAAAGAAGGGATATTAATAAAAAGAGAGATGTACTCTAGGAGATAGTACAAATTTAAATCATGACAGTGGGAATGGCAACGTGAGGTCGATTGTGTATGGAAACTATGAGACTGATGACCATCCAGATGTGGGCCGTGAGATGGAGAAAATAGGGATGATTTCAAGGATGGATGGTGGTGTCCTTGTTCTCTGAGATATTAACCTGTTAACCATTAATTAACCATTAAATTAACTATTTCTCAGCCATTTGGAAAATTAAACTTTCCAAATACTTGACCCTATTGATATTTTGGGCCCCCTGGTGGTGTCCTTGTTCTCTGAGATATTAACCTGTTAACCATTAATTAACCATTAAATTAACCATTTCTCAGCCATGTGGAAAATTAAACTTTCCAAATACTTGACCCTATTGATATTTTGGGCCCCAAAATTCTATATTGTGTGTGGGGGAAGGAGTGTCTTGTAAGTTTTATGATGTTTAGCAGCACCCCTGTATCTACCCATCATATGCCAGTAATATCCCTCTAACACCAGTCGTGACAATCCAACATGTCTCCACATCTTGCCAAATACCCCTTAGGAGCAAAATTGCCCTTGGTTGAGAATCACTGGGTTAATAGGAGGTAGAGTAGGTTTTGAGTGGAAGGAGATGGGTCCACTTGTATAGCTTCTAAGTCTGTGGTGCCTGGGGGACATTTACTTGAGGATGCTCACTATGCTTTCCAGCCTTCTAAGGTAGGAAACTGGAGCTCACAGGAAACACCTGGGATATCAATATAGATTGGAGAATACTAAGTGTACATGTAATAATTGAGACTTGGATAAAGGGAAGAATGCCCAAAACGTTTAAGAACAAAAGACCAAGAACTGGCGCCTGGGGTCCCACCATTCAGAACTGATGTAAATGAAGGATACTGAGCTCATCAGAGACCAAGAAGGACAGCATGAGAATCTTTTTCTCCTTCCTGTGGACCTCTTGACAAATGTCCATCTGCATACATCTCCTATCACAATTATTGACCTGTAGAAGGGGAAAAAACAAAGAAATGGTCTGGGGACCCAAAGCCACCATTTAAGCTACTTGTAAAGTTCAGTAAGTGACTTTAGAGAAGAAATAATATCTCATAAGTGACTTAGTTACACATCTTCAAAACAAATTTTTCAACATCTTCATCCTGGAAAGAGTATTAGAAGAAAAAGTGTAAGAGTTTATCTTCAAAGTTTGGATAGTGTATTCTCATCTTCTGGACAGATTCTGTGTAATTCTGCTGAAAGTTAAAACTTCAAATGCATCTAACATTTCAAAACTATTTTTAATCTCTTTAAAGGAAATAATTGAAAAATAATTAAACTCTTCTAGAGAAATAAACTACTAAATAATAGATCCAAACCAAATTTGCCTTAGAAACTAAGACCTCTATTTAATTTCACAAAAAATTAATTTGTAACCAACATTTTGAATAAAAAGTCCCATTTTTTATTGACTGAATGAATCTTTTATTATACTGTCCTTTTAAAATCACAGAAGTCATACATGAATATGTTATTGTTGTAAAAGATTCAAACCACACAGAAATATTTAGAAAAAAACATGAACATCCCCTTTTCCCATCTACCATTCCCCCCACTTTCCCCTCCTTTCCCCAGATGCAACAATTCTCAACTGTTTGGTGTTCAGCCATCTAGTCCCCTGTGCTAGACAGTGAGGCACGCCAGTGAATGCGAAACATTGTTCTTCAGTTTGCTTTTTCCCCTTTCCAAATCTTGGAGGTATGAAAGAATCTTTAGCAGCACATAAACAGAAAACAGTTTTCTTTCAATAATGAGAGAGTGAGCTAATATGATTAAATCAATCCAACATTTATCACAGAGAATGACAATGTCTACACCACTGACAATTCAGCTGGCTGACAAGTCTTTGGAACCCATCTGCAGGATGAATGTGGTGACAGGCATGTTGAATTTGAAAAACTCAGTATTTAGATTTGATAACTGCAGAAGCAAAATAACATCCTTCATCTCATAGCAACAAGAGACTATGAGAGTGACAATATTTTATTTTTGTAAAATAATCTGTTCATTATATATCAGACACATTTAGAGGTAGCAAAATGAAATTGCCTGAAAAGAAAATCCAAGAAGCAAGGTGAAATAATCATTTTCTTTACAGTGAAAGATACTTAGCCGATTTCTTATTCTTGTTATTTCCGTGCCTTAGCCTCATGAGGAAAGCTTGGGAATATTTCCCTAATGAGAAACTAACTTGGATGAGGAGAAGACGATGACATTGACCTGACAATTTCTTTACTTGCTCTGTAATGCTAATTCAACCCTTATATGACAGATGATGCAAATAAGAGTATCTACAAAGAAAATGACTATTTAGTAATCCTATAGAGCTAGGTACCTTTTCCAAGAATGTTAAAATTCAGACTTTTATTTTTTACCACTGATTTTCATCTCCAAGCTATGCTGGCCTAACAACACTGCTCCTCATCTTGATAGAAGCATGAAGTATTTTCATATCATCAGAGAAAATCGCTTTGCCTATTCCACATGGAGAAATTCTTTTCCAAATTAGACTGTCTATTTTATTTCTTGGTAACTGTCATTATTAGATAAATCTCATCAATAAATGTGCTACTTGTTTCTGAATAAATTCTCCTCTATCATTTGCGTTTTATAACTAGACAAATCTTTCATTCAGACCCTATTACTCACCTCCTCGGACATTAACTTCCTCCTTCTCAATGAAATAAACTGCTCCTAGTGTTTCTTCTCCAAGTCAGAACTGAATACTAGCATCGAAGTATTAACAGGAAGAGGACTGGCTGGAAATTAAGAGGACTGGCTCGATCAGAGTCCCAGCTCCACTCCCACTTTCCAACGTGTGACATTTGGGCAAGCCATTTGTCAGCTTCGTTTCTTCATTTGTAAAAATGAGAGAGAACAATATTTATACCACTTAGATCCTCGTGCTTGTCTTGAGGATGAAAAAAGGCCTGTGTAAACTATCTTTGTAAACCATGCACATTATACAAGTGCATATTGTTAAAGTGCCTTGGTGTCCAAAATAAAACATTTAAAAATATCAGGCGAGTCAATAGCTCTCCCCATCATTTGTCTCTACCAGGTGCTTCATATGGTAAGGGAGACAAGAGTTGGGGTGAGCTTCCTGGTTTATAACCTTGTTCCTACCCCCTTTCCCCCCAACTTTCTTCATCTCAGAAATTAGTCAATACATGCAGATGGGTCTCCAGTGACTACGTCTGAATCTCGTGATACTGCCAATCTGGACTGAGCTGATTGATCCATAGGGTGGACAGCATTCCCAACCTGCACTAACTGGAGCCTCTCTTCTGGGAATTTGGTCTTTGATAGGGGAGGCAAATTCTCCATGTTATTGAAGCAGATTCAATTAATGACTGTGCTCTAGAGAGGAGCCTCTTGAATCACTGCTGCTAACACTCTCAGCTGTACCTTAATTTCTTTTCTTCTCAAGTCTTATTGTTAAGTACCTCCTCAGATTCTACGAGAAAACTAAATAGAAGTAGATATACCTACCTCATAGGGTTTAATACTGTGCTTTACAACAGTGTCTGAGACTCTGTAAGCATTCAATAAGTATTTAACAAGTTATTATTATTATTAGATGACTTTGAACAATCCCTAGCACATGTAAGGAATATTCAGTTATGTTATTTATGACTAATGATATTCAACTTACACAGTCATTGCAAGGAATAAAATAATTAATTAATACATGTAATTCACTCAATATAGTGCCAAACATATAGAAAATGCTTAATAATAATTTGCTATCATTTGTATTATATGAATGCTACCATAAATAATATACTATATGTATTGTTTTGTGGCAAGATTTTTTTCAACATTATGTGTTTCAAATACTTCCATTTTAGTGCATGGAGAGTGATTTCATTTTTCAAAACTACTGACTGCTCTTAACTGGTTTTCTCTTCATCTATAGACATCAGGTAGATTTAATTTTTCAAAAAGCTGCAAAGCCCTTTATAACTTGCCCCCTTGGACATGTATTTGTGTGTTTTTATGAACTAGAGATCTGGTACTGCAGTAGCTAGGCCATAAGGCACATTTAACATTAACTTGTTACAAAAAATTGCCCATTAAAGGAGCTATTTAGCTATTACAGCTGCACGTTTCTGTACCCTATCACTAACATGTCACAGTATCAAATTTTGTAATATTTGCCAGTAAGATAAGTTGTGAGCTGATTGCTTTAATTTACACCTCCCGGATAACTACTGAGAATTTTTTTTCATATGTTTATTAATCATTTATATTTCTTCTTTTGTAAACTGCCTATTTTCTGTTTGCTTATTTAGTATCTGAAAGTCTTTTTTCCTCCCTGGCATAATGGAGGATTCCTAGAAAACCCGAGGAATGCATTTCCTTTTTTCCTACACCCACAACTTCTTGTTATAGGAGAGTGAGAATGAATTGTTTTAGAACAATATTTCAAGTTAGAAGTTTAATGAGCTCTTAATTACAAATTTTAAACAGTGTCATTTAAAGTGGGTCAGCAGCATCTGCCTCACTGAGAAGATGTTTAGACAAAGGCATTAATATTCAGGCTCTCTCCAGACTGCTTAATCAGAAACTCTAGGGGCCACTCAGCAATCTGTGTTTTAGGTTACCAAGCCCTCCAGGTGACTGAGAAACACTAAACAAGAGCATTCAAAGAAGAAAAAAATAGTAATCCTAAAACTAGATTAGGATTATGGTTACATTTGCTTTTTATATTAGTAGAGTTAGTATTTAAAAACATTATTGGTATACACAAAAACTTGGATGAGTTTCAAGAGAATTACTGTGAGTGAAAAAAGCTATTCTCATACATGTTTATGATTCCAGTTATATAACATTCTTGAAATGACAAAATCAAGGAGGATGAAGGGTGGTGAGGGGCTAGATGGTGGGTGTGGTAATAAAAGGGCACAATGAGAAATCCTTGGCTGATGAAACTGTTCTGTATCTTGACTGTGGTGTTAAATACACAAACCCACACATATGATAAAATTGCATAGAACTGAATACACACACACACACAAATAAGTCCGATTAAAACTGGGGAATTCTGAATAAAATCAACAGATTGCATCAATGTCAATAGTCTGGTTGTGATATTATACTAGAGTTTTGCAAGATGTTACCACTGGGGGAAATTTGGTAGAGGTTACAAGATACCTCTCTGTATTACATCTTACAACTGGAAGTGAATCTACGATTATCTCAAAATAAAAAGTTCAATTAAACAACAATAACAACAGCAACATCAAAAGTTTTAACAGGTTTAATTATCATCAATTCCCCCCAAAATTGATAGAAGACTGGGAAAATGGCTCACGGTCATTTGTACTCTGAATTTAGCAAAATGTTCTAATTCTATTAGTCACAAATCGAAGAATTGAAAAACAAATAATAAATATGCTAGATCAAGAGCATTTAATTTCCTATTGAAAAAGTTAAGGAAAAAGTCCAATTTAAACAGCTCTATTTCTTCTTCTAACAGTATTATCTTCAATGCTTCAGTCTTGTATATATCAACCATTCCTAGGGAATAATAATAATATATATTTAAAATACAGAGATGCTTAGAGTAAAAAATAGTATATATTTTAATTTTTAAATTTCAAATTTTTAAATTTCCATTTTTATTTGAATCACAATTCTCTTTGGGAAAGTAAAAACATAACCAGAAACAGATTAGAGTGTAATTTCTGCAGAACAGACATTAAAAGAACTATGGGAACTCCTAATTACAAATTACAGGATTGCAGTTGTCAAGTAATTACAAAATAGAGCTGCTCAATAATCCCAAACACCTAAACACTTGCACCATTAAGTAAAGATTCTAAGAGGATGAAACTTCATGAATCTTAGGTAAATCATTGTAGTTTTCACATTTTGACACAATTTTCCATATGCCCAACCTAAAATACTCCAGGCTGCCTATTTTGTTTCGTTTTCTCCCCACAGGTTACCGAGAGAAGGCTTCTTCCTGGAACCTTGATCTTCTGGACTTTGACTTATTCGATGACAGTTTTAGATGTTGACTGAATATTTATTTCAGGCTTGGGTGATACATTTTAACATAAATTTTTCATCTCTGAAATATTAAAGCAGCCAATAAAAGTTGGTGGATAAAAGAAAGATAGAGTTGTCTATACAGATGCTCCTCAATTTACAATAAACCAATAAACCCATCACAAGTTGAAAATATTGTAAATTGAAAATTCATTTAATACACCGAACCTATCAAACATCATAGCTTAGCCTAGCCTACCTTAAATGTGCTCAGTTCACATGCCCAGTAACACATTAGCCCACAGTTGGCCAAAATCATCTAACACAAAGCCTATTTTGCAACAAAGTATTTAATATCTCATTTAATTTGTAGAATACTGTACTGAAAGTAGAAAACAAAATGGCTGCATGGGTACTCAAAGCACAGTGTCTACTGAATGCGTACCAATTTTGCACCATTGTAAAGTCAAAAAATAAATTCTAGCCAGAGAAATTAAGCAAGAGAAAGGAATAAAGGGCATCCAAATTAGAAAAGATGAATTGTCCCTGTTTGCAGATGACATGATGTTATATATATAGAAAAATATAAAGATTCTACCAAAAAATCTCTTAAAGCAGATAAATGAAATCATAAAGCTGCAGAATACAAAATCAATATACAAAGATCAGGAGTGTTTCTATACACCAACAATGAACTGGCAGAAAAAGAAATCAAGAAAACAGTTCCATTTATAATTTTTTGTTCCCAAGGGAGGTCATAAAGGCTGAATGAATTAGTAATAAAGGCATTTTTTTCATTTTGTTCTTATTTGAAATATAGAAACATATTGAAATTTCAAATCAAAAAAAAAAAAAAAAAAAAAAAGTCTAGGAATAAATTTAACCAAGGAGGTGAAAGATCTCTACAATGAAAACTGTGAAACACTGATGAAAGAAATTAAAGAGGACACAAAAATATGCAAAGGCATTCCATGCTCATGGAGTGGTAGAATTAATGTAGAAAACAACCATACTACCCAAAGCAATCTACAGATTCAATGCAATCCTTATCAAATTATCAATGACATTCTTCACAGAAATAGAACAAAAACAATCCTAACATTCATATGGAATGAAAAAAGACCTTGAATAGTCAAAGCAATCTTGAGCATAAAGAATTAAGTGGGAGACATTATGCTACTGTACTTCAAATTATACTACAAAGCTATAGTAACCAAAACAGCATGGGACTGGCATAAAAACAGACATAAGAAACAATGGAACAGAATAGAGAACCCAGAAATCAATCCACATACTTACAACCAACTGATCTTTGAGAAAGGAGATGAAAACATACATTGGGGAAAGGACAGCCCCTTCAAAAAATGGTGCTGAACATGTGTAGAAGAGTGAAACTAGACCCCTATCTCTCACCACACACAAAAATCAAGTCAAAATGGATTAAAGACTTAAATGGAAAACCTGAAACTATAAAACTCCTAGAAGAAAACACAGGGGAAACACTGTAAGACATAGAACTAGACAAAGATTTTATGAATAAGACGTCAAAGCACAAGCAACAAAAGCAAGAATAAACAAATGGGATTTTATTAAACTTAAAAGCTTCTGCACAGCAAAGGAAACAATCAGCAGAGCAAAGAGACAACCTGAAGAATGGGAGAAAATATTTGCAAACTACACATCTGACAAGGGATTAATACCCAGAATGTAAAGGAACTCAAACAACTCAATAATAATAATAATAAACAATTTAAAAATGGGCAAAGGTGCTGAATAGACATTTATCGGAAGGTATAAAATGGTCAACAGTTACATAAAAAATGCTCAACATCACTAATTATCAGGGAAATGTAAATCAAAACCAAAGTGGGATATCATCTCACTCCAGTTAGACTGGCTATTATCAAAAAGACAGAAAATAACAAATTCTGGGAGGGATGTGGAGAAAGGGGAACCCTTATATATTGTCGTTAGGATTATAAATTAGTACAGCCATTTTGGAAAACAGTATGGAGGTTTCTCAAACAACTACAGATAGATCTTCCATATGATCCAGGAATCCCACTATGGGGTATATACCCAAAAGAATGGAAATTGTTATGTCAAAGAGATACCTGTACTCCCATGTTTATTGCAGCTTTATTCACAACAGCCAAAATATGCAACTAATCTAAATACCCACTGATGGATGATTGGATAAAGAAAATGTAGTATATGTGCACAATGGAATACTATTAAGCCATAAAAAAGAATGAAATTCTGCCATTCACAGCAGCATGACTATACTTGGAGAAAATTATAACTAAAATAAGCCAGGCACAGAAGGAGAAATACCACATGCTCTTACTCATATGTGAGAGATAAAAAACAAAACAAAAATCAAATAAATAATAATATGTTGAACTGTTAAAAGAAAAACTGGTTACTAGAGGCAGGAGAAGGGAGGGGAGAAGGGGGATAGTGGAAGGCTGGTTAGAGGACACAAAATTACAGCTAGGTAGACAAAACAAGTCCTACTGGTGTACAGTCAACCCAGGAATCTATAATTAACAATGATTTACTGCATGTTAGCAAATGACTAGAAGAGAGGAGAAATGTTCACATCACAAAGAAATGATTAGGTTTTGGAATGATGAATATGCTAATTACTCTGATTAGATCATCACAAATACTATACATACATTGAAATATAACTCTGTACCCCATAAATATATCCAATCAATATGTTTCAATAAAGAATTAATTAAAATGTAGTAAGTTGAATCATCGTTAAATCAGGGACTGTCTAATTGTAATCTTTTCCTTTATATGGCTGACTTATTCCTGGACTTACTAGTATAGATTTTACTTCATGCAATATCCTTTTTCACCTGGGATTTAAAACCTGCCACAAAATTTTACCAGGACTGTTAGTAGAGTTTATCGTATTTAGAATCTTTAAACTACAGTTATTAATTCCACAATTTGCTTAGTAATTTTTATAATTTAAAATCAGTTACACATGTATGTATCCAACACAAGATTTATTATTATAAACAATTCATTTTATTTCTACTCATCTATTCATGTCCTCTAGTGTCCTGTGGGGTAGGAGTAAAGTACTGACTTACAGATAAATATTTGGTGAATATAGAATAGAAACTGGAAAAATATATGAGCTGTTAGTTTTGCCTTGGGATGAACTTCCTCTTCATTTTATTCTATTCTCAGAAAACTTCTGGAAACACATTTATGTAGTGTGTAGTTTAAAGGAAACTGTACTGCAATGGTTAATCAAACAATAAGAAAATCCCATATTCTGGAAATTTGAGACCAACTTTAATTGTAAGTCTGTGTTTTTCACTGCATTTTGGGAATCTTCTCCATTCTTCAGAGGCAGGGAGATTCCTAACACAGGCTTTAAGCTTCCTTTAAAACCATAGGGAGAGATGTCTTTCATGGTTTCTGTGTACTGAGTCATAACAAACCAAGTTGCTTGTGCCAAAAACCCACACTACACTCACTCCCCTTATACAGCCTCTCCAAACAGGTCAATGAAGGGCTCCTGGAACTGTAATTTATGGTGTCTCATACAGCGATAAGAAAAATGCTGGACCAAGTTCACAGGCAAGGGTCAAATGATGACGATGATAGCAAACAATCTCAAATTGTTTCATTGCAGCTGCCTATGAGGCTGCTGGGAGAGAATGAATATCAGGGAGAACTAAACAGTCATAAGTAAGCCAGGCTGCTTTCATTTATTTATTTATTTTGAAAGGGACAGCACTTGGATCGCTTGGGGCAAACACTGATGTATTTCCATCTTCCTTCTAAAATATCCAATTAGAAAAGCTGGGAAAGAGCTCCTTCTTGTCACATATTTTCAAGGAGTGGTGAAACTCAAAAATGGGAGCTAATTAAAAGTACCAAATATTTTTGGTCAAGAATGGAATGGCCTTATGATGTTTCGTTACTGATGTTAGCCTGCTCAAGGTTTTCATTCACTTGTTTCCAAAATAATGCAATCTTTCTGTATATCACTGTGCCACACTACTGCTCACCATTATCTATTGCCATTTAGATTCTTCCTCATTTTTAGCTCATGTAGTCTCTGAGATTTTTGTCAAAAGTAAGGTAACAAGTTGAAAGGGAAAAAGGTAATGTCTCAAGTCTTAGTTGCCCAAGAAGAGATCTAAAATATTTTGAAAAATTCCTATATTACTAGATTCTTTAAGTTGAAAGAGAAAAAATATGCATCTATACCATTCTGAAATAAAAATAGCTATTATGACGAGGGTACTTCAAAAAGTTCACGGAAAAATAGAATCAAAAGATACTACAAATCTTTCCGTGAACTTTTTGAAGACTCCTCTATGTCCTGTTTTTTTCTGTCCAACTTATAACAGGGCAAATCACACTCCTCTCAGTCAGGGAGTCTCCCTGTCCTACTTCAGGCGGAATTTTTACAGGCCTGTCTCTTATCTAAGCCTCCCGATAAACCTTTCTTCTATTTCTGTTACTTTATCTAATTTGGAAGATAAGCAGGGTCAAAAACAAACAAAAAGAGCTGCCAAAGAAATAATAGAGGCCTTTGTCTCTCTTCTGAACTGAAGCATTCCTACCCACTAAAACAGTCTCAATTAAAATGCAGTGAGTCATCGGTCTCTCTCATTTGCATGAGTACCACCCCTGTCGCCCACCTTTGCAGGAAAGGTCATTCACTGACAGTGATGACTCATGCTGCCCACCAGTCTTCAAGGACTTTCTAGCTGTCCATGCTCATCAGTAGTAGCAGCCATAAAATTAATTCCACCTAGTTCTTTGTTCAGTCTAGGTCCTAGAAATCACTAGACCTGTGCGGCTTCTGAGCAAGATCTTCTTATCTGACTTAAACTCCCCCTAGTAATGCAGGCATATGATGCTGACCCCAAGTCTCCCAGAAGGAGCTCTGGAGTTGAATGTGTCAAGCAAACCCCTTTCAATTTGTTAACAATACAAAGGGCACCATCATGCAGTATCATTCATTCTTTCACAAAAGAAATTTTGAATTTATTCTCTTGTTACTGTTTAACAAAAGTTCCATATTGTGATAAATTTGCATTTGTGTTTTGTTTCTTCGAAACCATTATACACTGAGAACATAGCAATAGTCATCATGTACTACACTGCCACTACTCTGTTAAATGATTTAATTCACAATCATATTTGATCTTCACCCGAAGAGACAGGTACTGCATTCTCCATTTCTAAGAAGGAGAAACTGAGGTTTAGGGAGATTAAACAATTTATCATCACACAGGTAATAAGAACTGGAGGAGTTACTTGAACCAAAATCTTGTCTTCTCCA
>NW_007728870.1:189214-190733 GCF_000696425.1 Galeopterus variegatus | reverse complement strand
TTTTTTTTTCTTAAGTTCTTCAAATATTTTTTAATTTCAATAGTGTGGACACCTGTTTTAGAAGATCCTCATTTCCCAAGCAGAAATCAAAGAATGATTTTATGTAGTACCAGTTGTTGGAACACCAAGCCTATCAGAGATCTTTAATACATTCTGTTTCTTCTTTCAGGCTTGAATGTGAATCTGAAGTATTATACTTCTCTTTGAAGATGACATTTTTTTCTTTAATTAATTAAAAAAAAAAAAAAAGGTGACTGGTAAGGGGATCTTACCCCTTGACTAGGTGTTGTCAGCACCACGCTCTCTGAAGTGAGCTAACTGGCCATCCCCATATATAGGATCTGAACCCGTGGCCTTGGTGTTATCAGCACCACACTCTCCCGAGTGAGCCACAGGCCGGCCCAAAGAAGATTTTTAAAGAACAAAATTCTATTTGTCACTGCAAGATAATTAAACCCATCATTATTGAAATGTTTTGAAACTTAATAAAACAATAAGATTCCATAATCGTTATGTTACTGCACACTTTAATTGACGGTCTTCTATCCCTAAACTAAATGAAAAGTCACTTTTTCTATTTTGATAAAATTAAATTGCTTTTGAGTCTTTCCATTGGGACCACCCAATCTCTCTACAGGCTTTCTCGATCTCTGAAATATGATAAATAACATTTATAAGGAGAAACAGATGAAGAATAAGTAAAGTTAATAAACAGGAAAACAAAGAAGGAAACAAGAACAGAATCAAAATGGCAGAATAGACAGTCCCCAGCATCAATCTTTCCCACAATCAACCAATTTACAACTATTAAAAAGCAAAGACAGCCAAGCTGGGGGCCACTAGAGCTCAGGGGAAGAAGAAGAGAGACCTACTGAGTTCATGAAGGAAAGAGAAGCCACGATGAGAGAAAGAAGGAACCACTCCGGCTGTTTTGAGTCCTGGCCATTTCAAGCCTGGCCCTGGTGAGCACATGAAGCAAGTGCTGGCTAAAACCATAGCTGTGTCCTTTGTCTGAAGTTGCTTGGAGACTGCAAGGGAGAGGAGGGACTTGGAGTTCCCCAGGCCAGCAAGACCACTAACAGGGTTCCCATGGATGCACGTAGGAGTGAGGGGCCAAAGACAACTGAAAAAAGGAGCCACTCAGAGGCCGGTGAGTCATTGCAAGGGACTGTCACATGACCTGTCCCATGGGAAGTATTTGTAGTGCGGGGGGTGGGGGTGACAGGCCCATTGAGGGAACACTGGGGCACAGCATGGACAGCTGATCCATTCTCTGATCAGCACATTCCCACTCAGTGGAGACTGGTCAGGAATACAGATCTGCAGGGGTTGCAGTTTGTTGAAAAGACTCAGGCCCAGAGCAGAGTTTACATATAACCCAGGTGTACTGGACCTCACAAGACCCAGAAGTGCTTACAAAGTCAACAATTAAAACCTGAGCTGCACAAAGAACCTTCCCCAGGGAATCAGCAGCAAAGCAGTAATTTAGCTCAAACACAGCGCTCAAGTGCTGGACGCC
>NW_007728870.1:185167-188438 GCF_000696425.1 Galeopterus variegatus | reverse complement strand
TATGGAAATGTACAAACATACCAATGTCTGAATTAAGAAATAAATTTCTTAGATTTCTGAAAAAAAAAAAAATGTGGGGGTAACTAATAATCCAACACAGAACTGAAAGAAAACACAAAAACCCCACAGATCAGAGACAAAATTCTGATATTAAACAGTCAAGGTCTAACACCACTAAAGAACACCTGTAAAACCTAGAAGAGCCAGAAACTCCTGAGCAGGGATGAGGGGGGTCTGAGGACCTCAGCCACACACCCTACCGTCCACAGCCAGGCTGATGAAGGAGCCAGTGTGAGCCTGCCCAACTCCTCCATCCCCACCTCTTTCCCCACCCCCCACCAGGACCTCAGCCACACACCCCACCGTCCACAGCCAGGCTGATGAAGGAGCCAGTGTGGGCCTGCCCAACTCCTCCATCCCCACCTCTTTCCCCACCCCCCACCCCCACTGCTCTGCAACAACATCTTAGAATGTAAAAATATAATAATCATAATAAATAAATAATTTTTTTTTAAAAAAAGGAAACAATTTTTTTTTTTTTTAAAGCGGGAGTCCAGAAGAGTCAGGGACAGAGATTTAAGCACAGGGACAGCTTACAAAAAATCCTGTTCTTGCCTCTCCTAGCACGGTCTTATGCACAGATGGACAACTGGAGGATGATCAGGGGAAACCCCATTTTTGCTAGTTCTGTCTATGGCCCAGGTCATTAAGATGTGGCCCATGGCCACTTGATGACGTTTGTAGCACAGGGTACCTTCCAAAGGAGAGCTCTGATAGGACCTTGCTCTCCTCCAGGTGCTCATGAGCCAGTCTAGGGGACGGGATAGGGAGGTTTATAAACACTTCTCTGCTATTTGGGGACCTGAATGCAATCATTCATTTATTCATTTCCTCATTCATAGTGGTTCATTCATTTAAAAAGTATTTGCTGAAGACTAAAGGCAATGTGTTTGGCACTACAGGAAATTAATCATAAAATCACACAAACGATTTTGCCTAAATACTTCCACACTACATACCTTCTCTAAGTGTTTTATAAGCCCTCAACCCCAACAAATACAAAACTAAACTCAGCATGCTCTTCTTACCAAACTCCATCACTAATCACCCACTTTCTTCACCTCTAGCCAAATCTGTTCTTTCATCAATATCTCAAATTTTTGTTACTGTTCAAAACCATCCACTTTGTCATCTAAACTAGTCGCCTCAAAGTCACTGTCTGCTCTTTTGGCTACCTTGCCCTACTTCTCTAATCAGTCATCAGGAACCTTCAATCCTGCTCCTGATTGTACCTCCCTCTCCCCACCCCCTTATCATCTCTCACCTGGACTTAACCGAGATAGGCTCCTGTCCAACTTCTCCTCCAGCCCCCTTTTTCTCCCTTTTATGTACACTGTAGTCTGACCAATGCTCCTAAAGTACAAATCTTATCATACTACTCTTTTGCTAAAAATCCTGCAATTACTCACTGCCAAACAGATAATAAAGTACCTTAAAATTGTAGAGTAATACCCTCCCATCTGTTTTATTTACATATCTACCTTTCTAATCTTCCTATGTTGATCTTACACATTCTTTTTCATGAATACTTGGCTTATGATATGTTGTGCTCTTTTAAGAAAAAAATCTGTTAGAAGTCATAATTTTAGGGCTTTATTTTATAGGAAGTAGAAAACCACTGGAGTCATTTTAGCAAGAAAAGGACTAGACCAGTATGTGATTTAGAAGAATGAATGTAGTAGCAATTTAAAAAATAAACGGAAGAAGGAAACTAAGAACCGAAAAAACTGGCTACAGCAGGTGGTTACTGCCGTGGTGATAACGATCTGAGCCTGGCCAGGACAGTAGGAAGGAAGATGCAATGAAATAGCATGTATGAAATAAGATTATATAGAATTTACCTGAGCTGTTACGATCATTTTATTAAGCTGTTTTTTGCATCACACTTACAATGGACAATTGAAAGGGCAGAAAGAGAAAAGAGTCTATTAAATTTTTCTTGAAAGTTAAAATGAGAAGCTTAGTAGAGAAGTGAAAAGTAAGTATGCAGAAAACTGCTATATGAATAAATAAGAACCATTTGCACTGAGGCCTATATTAGGATTTGTATAAAAGAATATTTATAAAATATTAGAACATTTTTTTGGTGACTAGATATTTAAACTATTTCCTTGATTTAATTTTACAGTATTGATTTGTTAGCAAACACTTTGTAAAATTTTTAGGAATGCGTAAAATCTAAAGTAAAGAGTTTTTCTTCTTTCTACTTTGAATTCCTATTTTATGCTGAGCACTGTATGGAGCCCTGTGGAAATAAATAAGCACAACATAATCCCTACCCTCAAAGGAAATTACAAACTTGTTGAGGTTTATAATAAGCAAAACAAAAATCTAGCATTTAGTCAATTAAGTTGAAAACTTAGGCCCCAAACACTTTCTTCTTAAAGGTGTATAACCAAAGCATGGAAAGAAGGATATTTAATTTGTTTTGCTTGATTTATTGGTTACCTACTAGAATTAGAAACCCCAAAACACTAAACAAAAAGAAAGTATTCATAGGAAATATTCAACATGCAAAACATGCCTAAAAGAAGGATATTTAATTTGTTTTGCTTGATTTATTGGTTACCTACTAGAATTAGAAGCCCCAAAACACTAAACAAAAAGAAAGTATTCATAGGAAATATTCAACATGCAAAACATGCCTGCCAAGAAACCAAACAACCCACACACAGCCAGTAAAAGTGAAGACTCTTACTTCATACTCTAAATGCCTCCAGACTTAAACTGTGTCAGGGACAGAACATTTCACAGCTGTAGAACTTTTCAGAGAGATTTTTCTGCCAATCTTAAAATTCTGTAATGCAAATCATTACCTAGAGAATCACGCCCAAACTTCTTAAATAAGGAAGGGAATAAACAGAAATGTTGTTAGTTTAAATTTTTAGGGAAGAGGATGATCTGTTGAGCAAACAACTACTTTGTAGCCCTTAGTCTTTTTAAAAGTTCACCTTCAGAGCTATGGTCAGGGTTCATACAGTCTAAATGGAAAGATTAAAATCCAAGACCTCGTAGCATTAGAGCCCAAGCAACTACAGATATTCTGTAATATTTGGCTATGGAATCTTTAATTTAAACATCTGTCATTAAAAATAAGAATAATTTAAAGTTCTCTGCTGCTATAAAACTGTAGATATGGGACATTTTCCAATTCTGCAATAAAACAAAATTTGTGCAAAAATTCTTTTTTTTTTTTTTTTTTTTTTCTCTT
>NW_007728870.1:177701-184167 GCF_000696425.1 Galeopterus variegatus | reverse complement strand
AAAAAAACAAAATTTTTGCAAAAATTTTTTTTTTTTTTTTTTTTTTGCTCTTGTTTGTTTTTTTATACATAGCATCATCAGGGCCATCACTCACTGACTTGAGGATAAATTATTAGTGTCATTTAATGTAATTTTGATAGTAGAGTATATTCTGCTTTGTCCTTCATTTTTTCTCCTTATGATTACAAATGACCATTAAATTATCATTAAATATTTCTTAACTCTCTCTGCTTAGAACGTTATCCTAGGTAGACATAATGAGAGAGCAGAATGGAGTTAAAAAACATCTACTAGGAAATACATTTCTATAAAAAGTAACAGAGATTTAAATTTAGATGAGAGACATATTCATATGGCAATTTCCCAAATGAATTTTGCCATTGGATAAAAATAAAAGGTCATAATAAATTTTGTCCTGGATCCCTTTGAGTGGAGGCTGAATGTAGTGACTTGAGTCTAACCAATAGAGTGTAAAAGGTGGCAGGGACTTTACAGGGGACAAACTTGGCAGACACCACCATACCAAGTGATAAAGGTAACATCATCAGTAATAATTCATGCTTCTATTATGCACCTTTTGATAGGATGTGACGAGAAGGTCACCTAACCTCTTTGGGAGTCTTCCCCCAAATCCATATTTTTAGTCTAATCATTTGAAAAACATCACACAAGCCCAAATTGAGGGACATTCTACAAAATACCTGACCACTACTTCTTAAAACTGTCAAGGTCATGAAAAACAAGGAAAGACTGAGAAACTGTCACAGATTGGAGGAGACTAGGAGACCAGATGACTATATGCAATGTGGTATTCTGGATTGGATCCTGGAACAGAAAAAGAGCATTAGTGGAAAAACTTGTGGAATCTGAATAAAGTCTGTAGTTTAGTTAAATAGTAATGTACTAATGTTATTCTTAGCTTTGACAAATGCACTATGGTTATATAAGATGTTAACTTTAGGGAAAACTAGGTAAAGGGTATATGAAAACTCTATCTTTGTGACTTTTCTGTAAGCCTAAAATCATCCCAAAATAAAAAAAAAATGGATTAAGTACACACACATGCACACACAAACACACAGAGCACAATCAGGACTTAATTACAATTTTAAGAAAGGATAAGGAAGTCTTAGTATAACAATGGCACCCTTCCTTTCGAGAAGAAATAAAACATAGCATTTTACTATTTTCTTGATATTTAAATCTGGGCTTGATGTTGGAGTACCTCTGAGATTTTAGTTCTGTTAGAAATTTAAGCAGCCCAAGCAAGATTTTTAATTTACCCTTATATATGCAGAAAATCAATGGTATGTGATTCATGAAAGTAATGTTACTCAGTTTTTCCTCTAATTATTATTTACTGAGTTCTAGCAGGACATAAAAAATACTTTTAAGCATTAAATTTATACATAGAGAAACTCAGAAAATTTATTATCTGAAAAGTGCAAACCTTTTGACTCTGGGCTATATAGTTCTTTCAACCAAACTTTGGAGCCTAGTAGACCACTGCCATAATTCCATGGGGCATGTGATATATTCAGTGGAAAAGCCACCCTTCTTTCCCAGTGGAATTTTGAGGAGGCAATGAAGGGGGAACGTTAGATTCCCTACACCAGAAACCTACTAAATGGCCAGAGATTGTGGATATTTTTCTGTCATGATTTGTGTACCCAGTTTGCTGCATCCTTGATGGAAATTCTGATTTTCCTCTTTAAAACAACCTAGTTTAATTTCCGGGATCATCAGAGTTGTGAATTATAGATAATACAATTACTTGCAATGTTCTTTTTAAGGTTGATGTAGTAGACAGACCCTGAGATGACCCCTAATGATCCCTCTGTAATCTTCTCATGTAATTCCCAGAGAATTAGTGTGGGTTCGATTTAGTGACTCTCTTCCAGTGTATAGAATATAACAGAAGTGACGGATGTCATTTCCTAGATTGGGTGATGAAAGATTGTGGCTTCCTTCTGGGGGGTGCTTCTGTTCTTTCATTGTCTCTTGAATCACTTACAACTTAGGGGAAGCCAGATGCAAGTCATAAGGCAGCCCTGTGGGGAGACCCACATGGCGAGGGACCAAGGCCTGCAACAACCAGGTGATTGAGCTTGAATGTGGATCCTCCCAAATCCCCCTTCCTACCCAATTTAGTCATGACCGCAGCCCATGGGAAACCTTGAGGCAGAGCTATCTAGCCAGCTATGCCTGAATTTATGATCTGTTAAAACTGTGAGATAATATGTAAATGTCTTTTATTGTTAAGCTGCTAAATTTGGAGTAATTTGTAATGCGACAGTAGATAGCTAAAACAGTTGATGAAGGGATGGGGGAGATTTTAACCAGGAACCCGCATTTATTTAATGCTGAGAGTGTTACTATAGCTATTATTTTTTTAATAACATATTCTGTTATTTAATTTTATCTTTTTGAAAGATTTGTTTTATAATTTTCTTGATAATCTAAAAATATGTCTTGGGGGCCCTCATTCTCTCATTTGTTTTTGTTGTATTTTAGGTCAATTAGGGACTAAAAATTAAAACTGAAAATAGAAATTGAGCTTCAGTTTTACTCTGTGATTGTTAAAATGTTTTAATGAGATGAAAACATGTCTTTATACCAGAAAACTTTTCCTGGAAAATGTGAATTACCTGTCAGATTCATCTAAAAATATTTCAGGTCAACACATAGAAGTGTTTCCATTTATGAGAACACCAGACTAATACTTTAATTGGAATTGCAACTATGTGATGCTTTAAAAAATGTCTGATCTTTTTATTTTGTTCTTTTTATTATAATGAAATCATCTTTGCACATATTTAAAATGTTTTAAAATTGTTTTATTCTTTGCTATTTTACATTCATATTTCTTGGATTTAAGCCCAGATCAAATGTCCCCCTAGTACTTATATGTCATATCTGTGTCTACATTTATCCATATACACACACAAAGGTGTGTGTGTATACATGTGTAAATATATACTATATGCATATGGTATATATACAAGTACATACATATATGTATATTTAACTCTTCATTGAATTTGTGATTGTAACACAATAAAAACAACAAAGAAAGCAAGCTCATTTTTTTTATTGCTGTGATTCTAAGTCAGAAACACATACTGGGATCTTCTGGGCACTTCCTCAAATAATACATATTTGTTGTGGAAAACATGGGATGTGTAAGTTTAAACAAATTTTCCCGGATGATTCTACCATTCAATTTAAAATAAAAAAATATAATTCTAAGGACCTTCTCTGTTTCCTTTTGGAACAAGAGATTTTTATAAATTTGTCCTGTTGAGTTCAAAAAATATACTCTAGGAATTATTATTATGGAACAGTTACTACAGGATAGACCGAATTCATTAAACATGGATTCTGCCTTCAGGTGTCTCATAATCTAGTGAAAGGGAGAGAGAGAAAGAAAGCAACTGCCTACAATTTTGTGCTTTATGTAAAGCATCTTTCAACTTATGGTCCAGAAGAAGAGTGACTCGGTTCTGCCGGCCCTGGCAGTTGGCATGAGCAGTGAAGCTTGAATTTTTTGTCACTGTCCTCACATTCTCACTAGATTACTATGATTCTGTCATTTTTATTTTCATTTTGATATGTTGACCATTATTAATTTAAGCATTATCAACAGATACAAAAGCAAAGAGAGTTTTAAGCAGCGGCATTGTGATTATGATGGAAACAGAATGTAAGCTCGTTGGAAGTAGAAAGCTGTTTGACTGTAGGAAAAATTCAGAAGGACAAAGAACAAATCATTCAACATGTATGTGAAAAATGTAATCTATGCAGTCAGTTACAGGGAAAAATAACTATGGCTTTGAGGATCAGCATCAGTGTGGAATGCCTATTGACTTAGGTCTATCTCAAGCAAGCACAAGACTTTGAGAAGAGAGATGAAAGAGCTGCTGATGATTTTTTTTTTCTTTTTCTTTCCTTCTGGAAACCAGACTAATGCACAGGCTCAAGGCCAGTTGCCCTTCTGCACATCATCAAACTGTGGTGGTGCGTGTGAGCCACTGAGAAGGAGACTTGCTGTGATCCCCATCAAGAGAGGCATTACCCGCATCAGCAGATTTTCATATGGAAGAAACCAGTCTATTTGGGGGGAAAAATATGGCTAAAGATGATGTATCAGCAAGAAGGAGAAGAATGTGCCTGTTTTAAAGCTTGCTGAGGAGGAGACTTGCTGTGATCCCCATCAAGAGAGGCATTACCCGCATCAGCAGATTTTCATATGGAAGAAACCAGTCTATTTGGGGGAAAAAATATGGCTAAAGATGATGTATCAGCAAGAAGGAGAAGAATGTGCCTGTTTTAAAGCTTCAAAGGACTCAAATAAGTACATATTCATTTTGTGAAGATACAAATAGGTTCTGTAAGCCAAAACCCTTCATAGTCATTTTAGGCTTAAGCACGAAAGGGCTTCTGGAAGCCCTACTTCTTGAATAAAAGGTATGTACAAGCTTCAAAGTACTTACAGTTTAGAGCAAATCAGAGAAATCCTTAGACTACCTTCCCACTGGGGTTACTAACAGTCCCACCGAAGCCCCCATCTTCTATCTTGGACCCCAGTGCCACCCAGAGGTTTCCTCTCCTTGAACACTATGTCCCTGCTTCAGCTCCCTGAGCCCCTATCCTGCTGGCTCTGTTACTGTCGTGGCTACCTTCTGACCTGCACTTGATACATCCTTTCTGTTATCTGCTGCATTTCACCTGTCTTCTCGTTTTGGTTTGTTTCCCAATTTCTTGAGTTACAAATCCCTTAACCACATATTTGAAAACAATCGAATATGTTTGAAGAGGATGAACATAATGTTCTCTATTCTCTGTCGGATTATAAAAAAAGCCAATTAGATAAAAATGTACTTTGTATAGTTGAAGTCATGATTTCTACGTGTCACTATTTTATAAAAAGCACTAATTTCTCATATCATATCCAGTGAATGTTTTCCACATGTGATCTAAAGAGGTATACGTAAACAATATGCCGTTTATTTTATAAAAAGATATAATTGTATGAATGTAATAATCTCAAAGTACAACTTAGCTGTAGCCACATGTACATTATTTATAAGAGTAGTAAATATGAAGATAAAATGTTAAAGCTATAGAGTAAGCCTTTTAACTCACAAACAGATGTGACATTGTTTAATCTACAAGTAGCCTGGAAAGAGTGGGTGGGTGTTTATCATATTCCTTCTGAAGTTTCCAGCCCAAATAGTAAAGGGCTGTGTAAACCTTCATTTTTGTCAGCAAAAATTATTTCATCCATTGCTAAAATTCAGTCAGTTTGAGGATGAAACAAAGCAGCTGCTAATATAGTGTAACTTTGCTTACTGCGTGGTTGAGGATGGAACAGAGAGAAGGTCCTGTATTGTGATTTAGAAAAGACTCTGCACTTGAAGCTTAACTATCACAAGTATTTGTGATGACCAATGTACATTTAGTCATTTACCAACCTAAAGTAAAGCATGATTTGTACTAAATTACTCACAGTAACTGTTTTCAACCAACATATTCTGAGTCCTACTAATACTTCAAGGAAGAGTAATAAATAACCCAGGATTTGACTAACAACCCTTACAGAGGAAAGAAAGGGAAAAACCAAGTCACGCTAGATGTTTGGTACCTTTTGTTATACAAATTCCTACAGTTCCTACATTCCCGCACTCTGTCCTGGGAACTCGAAGTCCCTTGGTTTCCTCAGCTGAGGGAGTCTTCATGGTATAGAAAGCGTTCCTCTCTTCTATGCTACAACCTGGAAATTCTCGAGGCAGTAAGAGTTGGGGCAACCACAGGGCTCATCTGTTTTGTTGCTTTCTCTCAGTGATCACTGTTCTTTCTTGCCTAATGCTCAGTGTCTTCAAAACTGCTGTTTTATATATTTTGTTTGGTTTTTTGTGGATTCAGTTAAGAGGATAAATCTTGTCCCTCTTATTTCATGTTGGTCAGAAATGAAAGTCTTCTTTTAATTAAAAGTTGGATTCCTTTGGTTCACACTAGTTCTAAGTCAGCTGCCAATATAACAGATTTCTAATTTTTATGTTTGGAATGTGATAGGGGTTAAGGTTCTTTTTTTTTTTTTTTTTCATAAAAATATGTTGTTCCAGCACCATTCTTTAGAGAGACACGTTTCCCATTAAATTCACTTGGTACCTTGGTTGAAAATTAATTGACCATATGTATGTGGCTCTTGCTTTGTAATCATTATTCTGTTCTGACTTATTATCTCTTTATTTAGGTATTCTTTAATTTTCAGTATTATTTTATAGTTTTTAATGTAGAAGTCTTGCACATATTTTGTTAGATTTATTATTAAATATTTGAGGGGTTTGATACTATAGTAAATAGTGTTTTTAAATTTTTATTTTCCAGTTGTTTACTGTCAGTATATAAAAGAACAATTCACTTAGTTCTAGTAGTATTTTAGTAGATTACATAGGGGTTCTAT
>NW_007728870.1:164972-177433 GCF_000696425.1 Galeopterus variegatus | reverse complement strand
ATATAAAAGAACAATTCACTTAGTTCTAGTAGTATTTTAGTAGATTACATAGGGGTTCTATACATATAATCATGTCATCAGTGAAAAATGAGATTGAATTTCTTCCTGTCTCATAGAGTTGCCTTTTATTTCTTTCTCATGCATGTGAACAAGAATAGGAAATTTTTTTTCTGTCTCAGTTTTGGAAGAAGAGGACTTACTATTTCACCATTGAATATAAAGTTAACTGTAGGCTTTCTGTATATAAACTATCGCATCGAAGAAATTCCTTTCTCTTCCTAGTTTGCTAGAAGTTTTTGTCACAGATGAGTGTTAAATTGTCATAAAAGGTTTATTTTCTCTTTTATTTTGTATAATGTGGTAAATTATACTGGTTGAATTTCTAATAGATCGATCTTGCATTCATGGAATATACCTTACTTATCTTTATTTGTTGCTGGATTTGAAGTGTTAATGTTTTGTTAAGAATTTCATATCCATGAGGGTACTTCAAAAAAGTTCATGGAAAGATTTGTATTATCTTTTAATCTATTTTCTCATGCATCCACATATGATTATAAGGAATATTAGTCTGTAGTTCTTTTTATTCTTCTGGTGACTTTGTGTCCTTTTAGTATCAGAGTGATGATACTAATGTCCCCAAATGAGCTGGGAAATATGCCTTCCTCTTCTTTTCATGTGAAAGAGTTTGCATAGAACTTATTTCTTTCTTAAATGTGTAATAAAACTTGTCAATGAAGACTTCTGGGCTAGAGTGTTGTGGAAAAGTTTTAATCACAAATCTAATTTTTTTAACAAATGTAGATTTCTTTCATACAAAAAATTTTGTGTGTGCAAGGTCTGAAAATGTGTGTTTTAAAGGAATTTGTACCTTTTATCTAAGATGTCAAATGTGTCTACTAGAATCTGTAATGATAATCCTTCTTGTTTTCCTGAGATGGACAGTTTATGTTGTCTCTATTTTGTTTTTTGGTAAGTCTAGAGATTAGTCAATTTATTAGTCTTTTCAATAAAGTAATCTTTGGTTTAGTTCACTTTCTCCGCTATTTGCATTTTTCAATATTTGTACATAAAGACAATTTTTAATAGTAAAATGAAACCTTAGTACAGATAATTGACTCTAATTTCTGTGACTGGCATATATTTGTATGTTAAATATGATTTTCATTAATAGCCTGTGAATCTAGTTCCTTAAATGTAGTAATTAAACTTCATAGTTTAGTCATTATTGGTATGTTTTTCACTGATTGATGTTCTTTCGGTTGTCTTTCTTCTACTTATTTTGGGTTTAATTTGCTCTTCTTTCCCTAGATTCTTAAATGGAAGCTTATCTCATTGACGTCACTTTTTCTTTTCAATAATGACTATTAAAAAGCCTTACATTGCCCTCTAAGTACTACTTTTGCTATATCTCACATATTTGAATATGTTGTGTTTTCATTCTCTCGGTTCAAAGTTTTGTTCTTTTAGTTCAAATAGTTTTTAACTTTTTGTGTTTCTTTGGTCATAGGTTATTAAATGATGTGGCTTAATTTTCAAATACTTTGAGGATTTTTCAACTCTAGATAATTTATTTTTATTTATTTCTAATTTAATGCTTGTGTGGCTGAAGAATATACTCTATATAATTTTAATCTTCTTATATATGAGTCTTATTTTAGGCCCAGCATGTGACCTACTGTCAATGTTATGTGCACATGTGAAAATACCGTGTATTGAGCATAACGCTTACTTGTTAATGAATTCAAGTAGGTGGTTAGAATTGTTCAAATATTTTATTAAGTGCATGTGCATTTAGGATTGTTTTGTCTTCTCGATGGATTGATTATTTTATTTTGAAATATTCCTCTTTATCTTTGTTTATTTTCTCTTTGTCTTGAAGTCTTCTCTGCATGACAGTAATAAAGCCATATCAGATTTATTATGCTTAGTGTTTGCATGTATATCTTTTTCTACAACTTTTACTTTTGACCCTTTATTATATCTTTGTGTTGAGTTTATTTTCTCTTTGTCTTAAAGTCTTCTCTGCATGACAGTAATAAAGCCATATCAGATTTATTATGCTTAGTATTTGCATGTATATCTTTTTCTACAACTTTTACTTTTGACCCTTTATTATATCTTTGTGTTGATCATGTTTTTCTTGGAAATAGGATTTATTGGGCCTTGCTTTTTTATTCAGTCTGATAATTTTTACCTATTAGTAGTCATGTCTAGGAAATCTGCATTTAATATAATTATTGATATTGTTAGGTTTAAATATACAACACTGCTATTTGTTGTCTATCAATTTTTTAAAATTTGTTCCTCCTTCTTTTCTTGTTTTAACTGAATCAAGTATTTTTCATGTTTTCAAATTAATATTTCATTTTATCTGCTCTGTTGGCTTTTTTTCTATACCTGTGTGCATGTGTGTTTGTGCGTACATGTGTGCACTTAGTGGTTACTACAAAATATAGAGAAATATATATCTTTATCACAATTTACTTTCAAATAATTGTATAATTCTTCACAAATCTTACAGCAGTAAAATTCTACTTTTGTGCTGTACATGAGTTATATTTTACTTACATATATGTCATAAACCCCAAATATGTGATTATTTTTTATTTAAACAGTGAAAAGTTTTTAAAGATATAGAAGTATAAATATATAAACATTTTTAAATAGGTATTTTATATTTTATAGAAATATTTTCTGTTTCTAATGTTCATCATTCCTTCCTGCAGACCCAGGGTTCTTTCATTATTAAAGACACTTTTTTGCTGAATATAAAATGCTAGGTTAATTTATTTTCTTTTAATGCTTCGAAGGCACAATTCCCCTTTCTTTCTGGCCTTTTCTTGTTTCTGGTGAGAAGTCAGCCTTCATGCACATTGCTGTTCTCATCCGTATAACGTGTCTTTTTTTCTCAAACTGCTTTTAAAATCTGTTCTTTATCTTCAGTTTTCAGTATTTTGCATATGAAGTGCCTAGGTGTGGTTTTTCTTTGTATTTATTCTGTTTTGGTTTTATTGAGTTTCTGAGATCTACAGGATGATGGCTTTCTTAAATTTTTGAAAGTTTTCATCCAGTATTTACTCAAATATTTCTTTTTCCATTTTTTATCTTTACTTCTAAAACTATTATTACATAAATAAATGCTGATTGTTTGATATGGACCTCAGATACCGAATGTTCTGCTCTTTTTTTTCTCTTTATCTTCCAGTTTGGATATTTTCTGTCGTCCTGGCTTCAAGTAAAACAGTCTTTTCCTCTGTGTCAAATAATTAAGCCTAACTAATGAATTCTTCATTCCTGGTAACATATTTTACATTTCTATCATTTCTTTTTAGTTCCTTTTTATTTATTTATTTACTTATTATTTTTTATTTTTTTTTAAAGATGACTGGTAAGGGGATCTCAACCCTTGTCTTGGTGTTGTCAGCACCATGCTCAGCCAGTGAGCCAACCAGCCATCCCTATATAGGCTGTGAACCTGTGGCTTGGTGTTATCAGCACCGCACTCTCCCGAGTGAGCCACAGGCCAGCCCAGTTCCTTTTTAGAGTTTCCATTTCTCCAGTAAAATTCCCCATCTCTTTGTACGCATGGTCCATCTTTTCCTCTAGATCCTTTCAGTATTTTTGTTGTAATTATATTATAGTTCCTCTCTGATAATTCTAACATCTACATACTGGCATGTTTGCAGAGATACCTTTGTGTTTTACAGCAAAGTCACCAGCTTTCTGAATAATGGAAATCTTGTCTCTAGTTTACAGTTCAGCTGCCAGCTCGTTAGGATACTACCAACTTTTTGCATTATAGGTAATCTCTCTCTGCTCCCTTCCTTCACTCTGCCTTTAGCTTTGGGGGTTGGGAGTGGCTGATTGTGCCTAGTGGGGCCTGGAATGCCTTTGAGGAATTTCTCTCAGCTCCTCTCACCTCCAGACTTCTGAGGTTGCCTGCCTTACATTTTAGGATGCCCTACATACTTCAGAAGGATCTTTCTCAGCTCTGCTGTCAGACTTTAGTATATTATATGTGAAGACCTGTGGGACAGAGTTGTTGGGTGGGTGGAGAAATGCTCTCTGGCTGGGTCTTCTTGGAATTGCAATGTGTCTGCCAGACTGCCCATGGCCACTCAAAGTTCATTAAAATTCTGGCTGGTTTCTCTTTTTCTTAAAAGGCAGATTCCTTCTTCTTCCACTCCACCAGAAATGAGAGCGGGCTCGTGTGTCTTCTTCTCTATAAAGGGCTTGTCACTTTTTGGAATTTAGTTCAACTAGGGTTCGTCACCTTCTCAGCTCTCTGGTGGATTAAAAACAACAACAATGGTAATTTAATAGCTTATTCAGTGTGTTTGCATTGCCGTACAAAAGGCAAAAGTCTTTTCTAACTTATACATCAAAATCAGAAGATGTGGAGTAGACTAACATATATAAAGCAAATGTATTTCACAGGTCCTAGTTTCCAAAGCCCTGTAGTTTCAGGTTTAGCCTAACTTTTTAAAATTACATATAGAAATGTCAACCTTGCAAAAGACAGGAAACTTTCCCCAGGCTAAAGTCTCTGTTGTAGATATAGAATTGTAAAACAGCAAAGTTGCTGGCTCTCAAGGACAGATGTCCTGGGACCAGGTTAATCTACTGATTGATATGTTAGGAAAGTTACTTTATTGTTATGTAAAAATACTGAGGAAACTGCTATGGGAGAGGACAATATTTACTAAGAGCAGGCTTTTGTTGGTTTATCGACTTAACCTTTTACAAATTGCATTATGGAATGTCACTTTGTTATTTCACTGATGTTACCAGCTTCTATTGGTAAACTATACTTAACCATAACTCCACCTATGTTTCTTTTCTGTAACTTTCTGGCCTGGAGAATAAATACTGACACAGAACCCCAGTCCAGGGTTAATTTTCTGAAGAAGGAATGCCTCTCTCTTGAGGGTTCCTGGAAATTAACTCCTTCAGGGTGTTTCATTGCTCAGAAGAAATGGGCTTTGAGTAATCCTTTTTGCATCTCTGTCAACCCATGTGAGGCAAAGCAACAAGCAGAAATCTCCCAAAATATGTTTTAAAAATATTGCCAGTAAAAGTAGGTGCTTTCCCCAGTGCCATTGCGATATCTACTGGGAGAAAGGCTGTTAGTATATTTTTCAGAACAGAAGGGAGGTAGTCTGTCTGAGTTCTACAGCAAGAAAAGGCTTTTAGTGTATTTTTCAGAACAGAAGGGAGGTAGTCTGTCTGAGTTCTACAGCAAGAAAAGGCTTTTAGTGTATTTTTCAGAACAGAAGGGAGGTAGTCTGTCTGAGTTCTACAGCAAGAAAAGGTAAAAAGTTGTTTTTCCCATTACTGGGGAAATGGGAAATAAAGCAGCAAGGTAACCTTGCCCCAATGCGAGGCTCAGCCAAGAGAAGACAACTCATGGATTTGTTTATTATTTGATGAATTTATTTATTAATTTAATGAATAATTCAGCAGCTATTGATTGAGGTATTTTTATATGGAGTTTTGTTGAAGTGATAGGCATACAAAAAGACAGGAGAGAATAAATCTCTGCAAATACTGTAATAGAGGTACAAGAGCTCAATGAATATTAGCTATTTGTACTACTAATATGACTGCCAAGGCCCATGATGAAGCCATAAGCTGGGATAGCTGAGAGCTGCTGAAGAACACACTGAACCACTTTTTTAACAGGAGATTGAGAATCAAGTTGGTGCTGGTTGAGCAAATATAGTGTTTCAGACCCTGGATTAGGTAGAAATTCTAGAAAAGGAGTAGAGTTGAATCAGATAGCAGCTATATCCAGTGGCTAGATTTTGGTCCTCTGGGATAAATGTCAGTGTCACATTTGTAGTAGCAACAAGGCAAGAACAGTTGAGGAACTGAGTGAGAATTTTTAAGGAGGACAAAAATATGATTTGCACAATTATAGAGAGCATGGATGGCCAGAACCACCAGGCAATATATGAGTACCTAAGACTCAGATGTTGCTTTGTGTTCTGATAGAGTATTATCTTCTGAAAATAGGGAGCTCTATATAAAGATAGCATTTCTAGGCTTTTCCCAGTAAATTCCATCTTTAAAAGCCGATGTTCCCTGGACCTAGAAATTTTCCTAAACTTCTTAAATAGAAGAAACTATTTTATTTAGCTAATATAAATATTTTATTTCAATTCATTTAAAAAAAAATACTGAGCATCTAATAATGCCAATACTGTACTGTGCACTGGTGGTACAGACATAAACAAGACAAAGTCCCTGCTTACAAAGATCCCACAGATTAATAGGAGAAGTAATCATATAAAGAAAGGAAGAGAGGAAGAAAGAAAGATGGAAGGAAGGAAGGAAGGAAGGAAGGAAGGAAGGAAGGAAGGAAGGAAATGCAGCATTAGATCCAGTTCCCTTAGGAGGGGCAATTAATAGTAGAAGTAATCATAGAAAGAAAGAGGAAGAGGAGAGAAAGAAAGAAGGAAAGAAAGAAAGAGAGAATATAACATTAGATCCAGTTCCCTTAGGAGGGATAATCCTATAGTTGAAATGACGGTATTGAGCTATTTGATGCCATCTTTGATTAACGATTGAATTAATTTATTATTTCAGCAACCGTTTATTCAACACCTGTTATGTTCTTGTAAAGTAGTATTAATATCATACGTTCCCTTAATCTGAATCTATATTCACGTAGCAGGTTTTTGACTTTCCACTGCCCCTTTGAGAAGAGAACATGCCCACCAGTTGATAGGATTACTATGGTCTACTCAGAAATATTACTATTTCAGAGAAAATAACTCTATTGGCATGCAGGAAGTTTATTCACAGCCCCGTGAATTTGATTAATGTGAACTAATCATCTTTGGCTTGATTATTCTAGATGAAGAAATAAAATCAAGCTCCTAAATATGCAAAACTGAAAACTAGCTGTTAAAGTGTCCCCACCTGTGATGATGCTGTGTGTGCCTTGGCCCACATCAATCCATCTAAGCCTTTACTTCCATATGTCATATGCAAACACTTTCATATGTAGTATTAGTCATAGCATTTACTTGCAGTTTAGTCAGTGACATGAATTACTTGTGAAATACATTTTTTATCTGATCTGATATATATTGCCTTTTTCACTGGGAAAACGAAAAATGATTAAAGACCCACATTGAATTTTATTTTATTTTTCCTACTAGTTGATCATGGGAGATTAGACTTATCACAGTGAATTCATACTTCAATAAGGTTCAAAGTATATTTTGAGGAATGTAAAAGTAGATTTAATGTATGGTAGAAATAGAGAAAGAAAAATCTGGGAAAATTTTTAATAATATATATATTGCTCTTCTCTATTAAAAACAAACTTTAATGAAATAGGTAGATTTCATTAGCAAATAAAGGAAAAAACACCTTCTATTCTGACTTAGGATGGAAGAACACAAAGAAAATAGAACATGTATTTTATCTTTTGATTTACTTAAGCATATTGAAATTAAATGATGGATACAAAAAGAGAAGCTAGAGCTACTGTCTTTTCAAAGTGCCCCTCTATGGTTTCACAGAAATCTGAGAAGGTCAGTGCCTATTATTCTCACTGACAGCAAAGTCATAGAAGACGGCCTCTAATTGTGAAATTAAATGAACATATGGCCAGTAACTTTACAGGAAAAAGAATTAGATAGATTTCTTCCTTAGGAAGATAATTTTTATTAAAGGTGCTGAAGGAATAGAGAGCAAAATTGAGAGCAACTTTTGCTTTTCATTTAAGAAAACTGGTATAAAAACAATATATATACTATGTATTATGATATATAATATATTGTATATATGATTTCAATTATTTAGATTTTCTTAGACTTTAGATGTACTTTTTGAAACTGATGAGGAGATTTAAAAAAATCACTTAAGAAGCCTACTTTCATGTTATTAAAAGATAAGTATCAAGGGCATTTTAATCACTTTAATAATCATAGCTTCATTGAAACCTGGGACTCAGGTGTCAAATTCAGCCCTGAACCTGAATTTAACTGACCTTCACTTTTCGAAGGCTATTACAGTCCCCAAAATAATTTCTATGGGACTGTTTTTTGTGATTTTCTCAATAAGGGTAAAACTTTTCTAAAGATTAATAATTAGACATACAAAGCACTCTAAAGAATGGCAAATCAGTTAAATAAACAGTTAAAAGTGCAGTAGATAACAAATGCTTACTTTTGGAGGTCCACAGTCCAGTGAAGAGCTAAGTCTAAACTCCAACTAAGAAGCCAAACACACCCAGCCTATAGTTCAAAGATGGTGACCAAAGCAAGTGGCTTTATCTTTTTTCTCTTTCCAATTCCATCGAAGTGACACAAAGTTGTTTCATAGAGGAAAAAAAAAATCCATAACTGCATTGCAAATAGAAAGTGATGCTATCAGTACAGTCGAATGATCTCTGAAGAACAGGACTTTATTGACAGGTAATCCAGATTACAGGAAAACATAAAGAGTCCAACATAATCAAAGGAGATGTTTTTGAAATGTTGGGAAAGATTTCAACATTAGTTAGCAGACATGGGGGAAGAAAGGTTGTAAAACAGTAATCAGGATAATTATTTAAAAGTCTGTCTGTAGGCTAACAGGACCCTCTACAAACTGCCAACAAAGTGAATAACAGCAGTGGTATTTATTCCCTAGCTTAAACCAGAGAACTTCTTAAAGAAACTAAGTAGACTGCATAGGATGGGCTAGCAAATCCAGTGTGACATTTGTCACCTGAGACAGAAGCAGAGCTGACTTACAGGTACATTAAAGCTCTACAACCACACAGAGGGAATTTAAAAGGAAATACCTCTCAGACCAGGAAAAAAAATATGCTGAAATGCTCCATTCCTAGAGTAACATTCTTTTTCTTTTGGCATTGGGGCAGCCTACCAACTTACCCCTTAGCCACATATCCTACAATGGTGCCTATCACTTGGCATGTCCTCACCTGTTTACTGACCAAGATTTTTTGCTTGGCCAAACTTTACTCAGACTTTTGAACCCTTTCCTAGGCCCACCTGTGTACTTCCTTGTAAAATCCAGGTTTAGCAAAAGAACTCTGCTAAGTCAGTTTAACCAGAACCTTCCTCATCTGATCACCTTTCATATCTGATTAGGTTCTTTATCCTCCACCTTCCCCCAGGTGATGTTTGATCACCCTGGCCTGTCTTCAACAAGTATCCTGTTAGGTCAGTTTTGTCAGAATCCCCCTTACCCCTGATGTTTCCTCTTAGAAATTTCCATTCACTGCCACCCATACTGCTCCTTGCCCACTTACCCATGCTGTGTTACAGTTGAGCCTGATCTCTCTCCCCTACTGCAAGACACTGTTGTAGTGATCCCTGTACCCACCCAATGATCCTAAATAAAGTCTCTCTTACCTTGCTTTAACAAGTATTTTTGAAAAATTTTTTCTTTAACATTGCACAGAGAGAATTGCAGTCTACTCATTCATGGGAAGGACCTTTTGGGGAAACAAATCCAGACCTATGCAGAAAGGGTATGGCAATTACTCTAATTCATCCTTTATTCATAATGGTGAATCACCCACTAATGATCATCAGGGAGTTTCAGAAAACCAACAACCTAAATGCAAAGAAACAAGCTAAAAAAATAAAACAAATGACACTAGAGGAAACGGATATAATTCAATGAACAAAAGATTCTGATCACATTCTCAGAAAGATTTGAATGCATATTACATGCATTAAAAAAGAAATAAAAAATAAACTAAGGAAAACCAGGCTGCCATTAAAACCAAGCAAGAACTTTTGGAACTAAAACCTAGTTTTTGTAAATCATAAAGAAAATCAATAGAAAGCCTACTTGCCAAATTAGTGATCTATTTTGAAAGGTAAAGTTGATAAACTCACAAAGCATAGAAAAGATGAAAGATATGACTAGAATAGCAATGAGTCATTGAAAATCAATTCAGGAACTCTGATATCTTTTTAAGAGTTTTAGAAAAAGATAATGGGGGAAAATCCAGATGTAGAAATGATTTAATATTAGAAAAAGAAATTTTGGAAAAGATGAAAGATATGACTAGAATAGCAATGAGTCATTGAAAATCAATTCAGGAACTCTGATATCTTTTTAAGAGTTTTACAAAAAGATAATGGGGGAAAATCCAGATGTAGAAATGATTTAATATTAGAAAAAGAAATTTTGTTTTAATCAAAGAAAGGCAGCTCATGTCTTCAGACTGAAAGAGCCAACCAATTGGTGATATTTCAGAACTCAGAGGATAATGGAAAGTTTCAGAAGTTTCCAGACAGGAGGAAAAACAGGCTACTGGAGGGTGCTAAATAATGATTGAATGACAAGAACCAAAGAAGGGCAGTGATTTCGAGGCACTGGAGAGACAGCCATGTGCATAAAGAAGGATTTATAAGTAAAGTACAGCAACAAATGAAGTAAGTACTCATATTAGCATAAGTATAAAGGCTGCTTATGTTCTAGAGGGGAAAGACCTTAGGGACTTGGGAGAGACTTCACAGACCCAGTGCCATCCGACCTGCATCTTGATGCACAAGCACGAGTTTGCTGTAAATGTTAGGAAATCAGAAACAAATACCGTAATCTGCTTGTTTCAGGTAACTGGAAATCATCACTTCTTTTGTTTCTTATTCAAGTTTTCTTTTCCATTCCATTCCCATTGCCTTATTTATGCTGTGTTCTTTCTACTGTAAGTGACTTCAAACTCATTGTAGTAAACAGACCATATAGTTTAAATAAAAACATTTAGTTTCTTAGTTAAATGTAAAAAGCAAGTAGACTTCAAGTTTTGTATATGTCAGGGAACTAAATAAAAATAATTACATGTGATTCTCAGTTTTTTTAATGGGAAGAGTTGCTCACTCCTATGCCAGAGCCTTCAGTATATAATGCTAATGTTTTAATTACTTAGCTGGGATGATACTATTAGTGGAGGGATATGGTCAACAGAGACTCTTCAACAAGGAATAAAATTTTCTCTAGATTAAGCATTCAAATTAAGGTGCTTTTTTTCTATTTATGTCCAATGGGAGAGATAAGTAAAATAAAGAAGGGATGTTTTGTGTGAGAAGGATTAAAGTTGATTGTAATGTAGCTGTGACAATTCTGGAAGCCTAATTTGTCATTCGAATGTTTAATGAGTAGAGAGAAAACAGGATGATGAACTCTGAAAACAGTACGGTGTGCTTTTTCATTTTCAAGGATCATAGATTTCCATAAAATATTTTCAGATAAAGATGTTTTAAATTGATGTCACAAAGCAGTGGCAAATCTATGAGTGAGTCAGTTAATTGATGAGCAAGGCTTATTGAGTACACCATGGATGCAGAGCTCCTCATTGCTATTTTAGGAAAGGCTTTGTCAGTATCAGTGCTCATGACTACCTTTGGGAATAAACTGGTGACATTTAGAGCTTCCAAAATAAAGCCAAACCTGTTTCAACATTTTCCTGTCACACGTCGTTTTCAAATTCCTATTAGCACAATGTTTGGAAATTAAAGCTTATATTTTAATAATGCGATTCACCCGTGGGTCAGGAAAAAAGCATTAATTTTATAATACTACCTATTCAAATATACATAAAATTTGGAGTAAAATAGGATATTTGGCAGTCCTCTGCACCAAGCTCAATTGAGTTGGACTTGTTAAAATGGACTTTTCACTCGTTTATGACCATTTAAAAAAGAATTTTGGAGGAAGAGGTGCTGTGTAGCTTTACCCCTTAGCCTAGCAATAAGGAATATTTTTTTGACTGTAAGAAAAACTTGAATTCCATCCCAGAGGCTGTTTTCTGTGTCTTTGGCAAAAAGCAAGGAGGCTTGTTTGAGATGGCAATGAAAGATTTACATAAAGCATCTGATTCTGAGAAAAGAATTGCTTAAAGCTACAAGGGAAGGGTTTGGCATGAAACAGGAATTTAGAAGACCTTTCAGTTTTATCACTTAGCAGGGAAAAATTGTTACCATTTAAATAAACTGTGTTGTTTTCAGGTTAATAAATTTATCTAATCAGGTGATGTTATGATTTTCCTTCCCTGACCCGGCTGTGCTTACAGGTTTCCCTTCTGCAGATGGAGGCTGCCGACTTGATGGTCTCAGAGCCTCTTCCAGCTTCTCAAAAGACAAAATTACGACACATTTAAAGATCTTAATTGGCTTTTATTTGTGATTCTAGAATTGAGCAATACCTCATCCTACAAAATAGAATGTTCTGATGAACTGAGCAGCGAAGTTTTGTTTTATAGACAGAAGAGAGTTGAGGAAAGCAGAAACAGAAGAACAAAAAGTGAGTTGGTTGTTTTAGTTACTTTCCTTGTTAATGAAAAGGGGACTTCCTTATCATGCTGGCTAAAATTGGCTTGTTTGGGAATTTGGCTATCATCTCTCACTCTCCTGATTTCTCGGAAGGTCAGGCACACAGCTTAGTTTTGGCTTGGTGTCATGGGACTTTAGAATGAGTAACTCCAT
>NW_007728870.1:148419-164466 GCF_000696425.1 Galeopterus variegatus | reverse complement strand
CTGAGGGGTGCGACCCGTTGCCGGGCAGGGAAAAAAGAAAAAAAAAAAAAAAAAAAAGAATGAGTAACTCCATTTTGGTTTGGTCTGTTGGGCCTGGTGCAGGAGCTCAGTACAAACCAATGGCTTCCTATAGGTTTTATTTAACAAGTTCTATTAGTTGAAAGGTTTCAGTTCACTTTTTATTTTCTCCCACATAACTCATATTTACTAACATTTTAAAAATGTATATACATTATTCATTAGTCAGTGTTTGCACAGCCAGCTAAATGCTTGTATGTTTATTTTTGTCCCTGTTGTCTAATTTACACTAGAAATCTGGGGAAGTAAGAACCATGTCTTACTGGTTTGGTGCCAGCACCCAATCCATTGAAACATGTGTTGTAGGAAAAAAAGGATATTAAAAAGTATGTGTTGTGTGTTTGGGTGTGTTTATAGACAGAATGATGGTAAGAGTTTCAATTTCAGAGACATACTATTGTACATGAATGTGACTGTAGGAGAGTGCTGGAAGAAAACAGAAATAGAGACTGAGGAGAGAGGGGACACTTATTTTAAACCAAGGTTTCCATTTTTCTTAGACTTTTTAGTATCTTGATGTTTTATTCAAATATGCCAAAGTAAAGGAAGCAGAGCATAAATCTTCTACCTACTAACATATTCTGGATTTATGTCATTTGTTATTTTTCCAAAGAGTCTGAAAATTTCCAAGGGTAGAGCCATTAATCAGTGGCTGAAGAGACAGATGGTCTAAAGAAAAAGTCCTGCCATACAGTTTTTCTCTGAGTACTGTCTACCCTCTCCTAGAAAAACAACTATTCAAGGACACAGAATGCCTGAAAGTGAGAACATGTTCATTCACACGTCCATGAAAGCAACAGAATGTAGAATTCTAGTTATATGTACAAATTATTTTGAAGAATTTATGATTGCAGTACTTGAATTCAATTAAAAAGCCCTTGAGTTAGCACTGTGCTTAGAGGCGAGTATCATGTCTGTTGGGCTAAACATGACATAAGAGCATGTCAAAGGGGCAAATCTAGTAACTTTTACAGTCGATGATTCTTGCTCCCCTCCAACCTTGCTATACCATCGATCACCATCGTTTTTAGTAATTACAATTACAATTCTATTAATGAGGCATTTGATGAGTAAAATAATAATCATCTCATTTTAAAGCTAGCTCAGATGACTGTCATTCACTGTTATATCTGGGTGGCTATCATGAGTTGCTTCAAATCTTACCTTAGAGGACATGTCATCTGTGAAGAGTCTTCTGCCATCTTCTTCTGTATGGCCTCCTCTCCAGTCTGGGACAACTGCCAGTCACTTGGAAATTATGTGTCATTGTAGCACTTTCTATTTCCATCTATCTCAATGGGATTATCTCTCTACTTGTCCATCCGTATGCTTATTGAGAGCACAGCATGCTCCGTTTATTCAGTACATATTATCTGCCCCTGGTTCCAGGACATCCGTATAGAGGATGTTTAATATGTGATACGTAAATGACAGTGTAGATGAATGGACAAATTTGCTGCCCTTCTACCTGTAAAATTTTCTAATTTGATGCAAACCTTGTGCTGAAATATGCTTAGAGATTATACCCTGGGATGCTTTATGTTCTGTCTTTCTTCTTACACAATTTTGATCACTGAAATCCCCAGCAAAATAACTGGGAAATTTACTCACAGAAACAAGCTGATTATTCACATTTACAAGGACTCTAACATCATTAGGAGAAAATGTGGTTACAGCTGAAAAATAGTAACTCTCTTTAATATACAGATATGTTTCACCATCCTCCACCGCACAAAGCCCAATGTGGAGTCTCACATTTGTGCTTACCAAACTCAATCACAATCCCTGGTTTGTGTGTGTGTCTTCCCCTGCAAGTATCCAAGACCTCTCTGCTGGCATATCCTGCTTCCTCCATCACCGGACCATCTGCTCAGCCTGAGTATTGACTGAGGCCCAAGCCTTGGTGTTATCTTTTTTTTTTTTTAGATCATTGATTTCATTCAAAATATTTTAACATTTACTTGTACATATTTGTGGGGTACAGTGTGTTGTTTCAATACATGCATATACTTCACAATGATTCACTTAGGGAAGACAGAATAATTTTGTATCCATTAGTCCACTACTTCTCCCCCTCCTCCCCCAAACCCACCTCTGCCCTGGTCCTCTGGTAACCATTATGCTACTGACTACTTCTATTAAAACCACTTTTTTTTTTTTTTTTAAGATTCCACGTTTGAATTAGATAGTGTAGTATTTGTTTTTCTTTGCCTGACTACTTACTTCCCCTAATATGATGGTTTCCAGTTCTATTTACGTTGCTGCAAATAATAGGATTTTTAAAAAAATAGTATTCCATTGTGTATGTATACCACAGCTTTTTTATCCATTTATCCATTGATGGACATTTAGGTTGATTCCATCTCTTGGCAATTGTGAATAGTGCTGTTATGTCCATGGGAGTGCAGGTGTCTTTTTAATATATTGATTTCATTTCCTTTGCATATATACCCAGTAGTGAGGTAACTGTGTTGTAAGGTAGATAGATCTATTTTTAGTTCTCCGAGGAACCTCTATACTGTTTTCTACAATGGCTGCACCAATTTACATCCCCACCTTGGTGTTACCTTATCATGCCTCTTTCCTTCTGTCTCCCCAGGTTCTCCTGTGTGCCCCTGCATTGTGCTGCCCTCTATGATAAATAACTGGTTCTCTCTTGAAATTAGCTGTTTATCAGACACCTAGGACACTGGGGATACCCAGGCATCTATGGGAAATTTGAGTTCTTTTCTAATCAGTCTAGTGATTTCAGTACTCGTTAAGAGCACCTTTTCTCATAAAAAATGCCCCAACTTCAATTGCTCTGAGGCCCAGTGTCTTTTATTCTCTGCTCTGTCACTATGGGGCAGGGCTTGTTATCTATCGGATATAGCTTTATCTCAGCCACTAGGAAATATTTGTAAAAGAAACCTGTTATTATCCTTTTGAGTACTTTATAAAAACAACAAATAATAATGAAGTCTTCAGGAAAACAAATAATCAGCAGTCAACATGTGCACATGGACCACATGTCCTAGATTTAATGACTCAGTTTATATTTTTGCTATTTTATTCTACTGTCACAGCAGGTATCTCATACTTAAAATAAATGCACTGGCTATCATATGACAGTGGGTTATACCAATTTTAACTTGATTCAGAAGAGAGGTAAAACTTAAGTAGCCAGATGTTTTTAGAATGAAACAAAAATTTTGAATAGGAGTATTCTCCAGGTTGGGTTTCAAAGGCAGAAGGAAAATGAGTGGGACAATCATCATCATTACCAAATAATATGTGATTGCCAGATTTCTCGAAACCAGCCAAGTATTGATTGGAAAAAAATTATTTTAAAGGGCAAAATTAAACTACTTTCAAATTTTTTAAGATATTCATGAACTAAATTTTAATGCTAAGAACAGATAGTTGTATTTAATGTTTAGAACAGATATCCTCTGGAATGTAGGATGGTGTTTTTGAGAAATAATATTAGCTTTAGGAGAAGAGATTTTAGTATTTTCAAATTTTGTTCTCCTAGTCAAATCAATTAGTTGTGGCCACCACAACTATTTTTTGAGTACCTATTGGGAGCAAAGGATCAGCCAGGCCCTCTCACAAATGTAGTTCTTAACCTGTGGGTAAGAAACAAAGTAAAACATTCTGTAGTTGATTATCAAACCTTGGTTCCAGGTGTTGCATGTGGGTGGTTTCAATGGGCTCCATTTTTAGCAGGCATCTGTTCCCTGGGATTGGCACAGTCTCCATTTCTTACTCTGCTACTTATTAAGATAAATTGGGGTTGGAGACTGGTTTGGTGGGAATTAAAAGCAGTAGTTTATTTTGTAGTCTATCTACAGTTTTTACCATCTTTCACCACTATTACTCTAACCTCTTGGAGCAAAAACATAGGGAAGAGTAAATAGTTTATTAAAAGCTTTAGTTTCCCTTTACCCCTTGTCCTTTAGAAATATGCCTTATTTGGTTGGACTTTTCTACAAACTTCTGCATCTTGAGGTTGCTTGTTGATCTTGTCCTGGGAGTCAGAAAGGAGGGCATTTGGAGACACATTTGAACTATCAGGCTTTCAGTGAATTCCCTTATTTAATGACTGTCCTCTTGGTTTACTCTTACGTTCTCTTAAGTAGTCTTCTGTTCACTTTCTTAGGTTTGATCAACTGAATCAAACCAATCTGATCTTTCTCTGGTAGAGTAGTTCAGACAGTTCTCGTATCTTAGAAAATTTCCCCTTATGGGTCAATCAAAGGGACAGATAAAATGGCTTTTAAAATTTGTAAGATCTGAGTTCAAACCCTTTATAGCTCAAAGTACTAGATGTGCAGTGTGCAAGTTATTTACCTTTCTGACTACTAAATCTATGGAAATGATGACAGCATTATCAGCTCTACAGGGCAGATGTAAAGTTTACCTGCCATGTGTGAGAATGTTTGTGAAACATTAGCAGACTTTTGACGAAATTTAATCTCTTTACTTTTCTCTAGGATCATGTGAAGTAATATATTTATTGAGCATGTCCAAGTGCCCACAGCTTTACATATAGTGTTGCATTTATAATAATCTTCTCAATATTTAGGTGAGGAAGATAATATCTTTCTAGTTTTAAAGATAAAAAAATGAATCAATTTATAGACAGGTTATAAAGATCTCAGGCTTATGTTTGGATTTAGATGTAGTTCACTCAGAAGTCTCTTCACTATATGAGAAAGTTACATTGCCAGCAGTTACAGGTATTAAGTGAATATTAGTGTCTGAATGTTTAATTTACGAAGAAATTCCCTACCTGTTTCCTGAACAAAAAGGAGATAATTGGACTGGTTCTTAATAACAACTATTTATCATTAAAAGTTAACGTTTAACAAGTACTTTTTGTTTTTAATTTTGAATTCATTTTACAGCATTTAGTTTGTTAATGTCTATTTGAATATTATGGTAAAATCAGTACTGTATTTGATTCTTTCTGCTAATCATACAGGCAGCTGATACAAATAGTTTAAGAAACCTTTAATTGTGGCTTTAAGTAGTACTTATAATGACATTTGATTATTGGAATAGGAATTTACAAAAATTATAAAAGGTAAATACCAACTTTTCCATGGTCTCTATGGGAGATAAAAAGCTTAACTACTTTTTCTTTTTTTTTTTTTTGGCTTTGCTGTCTTTTAGTTTCCCACTTCATGCTAAAATGTGATATCATGACAAGTTAGATTGAAGCGAGACAAAAGCCTGTGTTGAGCTGCATTAGGTCCCTTGCTAGGTTGTAATAATAAAAGAGTCATAGTTTTGGCTTAAGGGCTTCCTGCCAAACTACAGAACATAACAGCAGAAAGTATAAATTCTGTCATTAGAGGTCTCTATCATTTAGCCTATTATTAATGCTAAGATATTTAAAGAAACAATGAATGATGAGATTTCTAGACCATAATCCCACAAAAGCCTAAATTTTCCTAGGGAGGGAGGGAGCGGGGGAGGGAGGGAAAGAGAGAGAGAGAGAGAGAGACACTAAAAGAAGAGCATTTCAGCATGCAAAGACATAGGTAAGGAGCGATTTGGAAGCACTACAAATCCTGTGTTTTGGGGTTTTTATGGAGGCTTCATTATTTAGGTATTATTATCAAATTATTGGCCACGGGTGATCAGCTGATCTTCAGTCCCTCACTCTTCCCTGTAGTTTGAAGGGGGTGGGGCCTAAAGTTCCAACCCTAACAACCAGTCCCCTCCGGAGCCTATCCAGGAGCCCCAGCCGTGCCAGTCATCTCACAGCATACAAAAGGACATTTATCGCTTCAGAGGTTCTAAGGCTTTTTAGAAGCTTTATTCCAGGAGACTGCTGGAAAGAACAAGTACGTATTTCTTATTATGTCACACCAGTTTACTTTTGAGCATGTTTATTCTATTATTTTCCATTTTCTCAAGTAATAAAGTTGATTTGCTAAAAACAAAAATACATTTCTGAAGAATTTTGACTTATTTCTCAAAAAATGTAGGAAGAATAATTCAGTTAACAATTAGCAAACATTTCTTAATCCCTTTTTAGAGATAAAGTATTGTAATAAATCATGTAAGACATCCCCAATAACATTAATGGGTAACAATTAGGAAATGTATGGTATTTAACAGCATGTATTTTTTTTTTAACATCTCCCACTCCTGACCTCTAATACTATTACCTTTGTTTTTATTTTATCATATTTTATTATTTATTTTAATGTTATTTTAATCATTATGAGTCAGGACAGAATAGGGACTTGCACCAGGGAGGCTGCTTATAAATATTCAGACTGGATCAACACTAGCAGTTAATGAAGCGTAATGTACTGACCACAGCTTGACCACCCTACCTATCAGTGTGCTACACCTGGAACGCTGAAGATTACAAAAACCACCACACCTGCACACTAGGAGGAACAAAAGTGCAGACGACCTTACACTCGTGATGTTAAACTTGAAAGTAACTTCACTGCACATGACCAGAAACTCCAGAAACTCAGGGATGCATAGAAAGCCTATGCAGCCTGCATGGGTCTACTAGACCTTAATTATTCTAGATCCTCCACCACATCCAAATATTCCTCCCCTTAGTTAGGATAGAGAAACGTCCTCATCCCAGAACAACATGTAACTTTCCTCTTAGGAAACCAGGGACGTTCCTCGCTGGTGGGAGATGGTCGCGCATGTTTCTGAGCCATACTCTGGCTTTGTAATGAAGCCCTACTATGTTCCGTCTGTCTGGCCCTTTTTTCCTTTCTTTTTATTGGTGCCATGAATTTTTTTTTTTTTCTTCATGGTTTGCCCAGGAACCTGGAACCACCGTTGGGTAACAACTATACTTTAAGTAACTCCATAAGCAATGTTAAATCCTGTATGGGTTAATGGTTAATGTTGTATACAAAAGTGAATGAATGAGTAAATAAATAAGTGTACAAATTAAAAAGTGCATACATAAATAAATTAAGACATATCCTACCCCAGTGGATAGTTTTAATTTGGGGTAGGGAGTTAAATTTCGTGGTAGGGGGGTAGACAATAGTAATAATCGACACGTGGAAAAACAGTGTAAGAATTTAAGAACTGTGTAATTTCATTGAATTTCTAAGGAGGGATAATATGACATTTTCATGGAAGAGAAAGTGGCATTTTGAGTGTTTGACATAATCCTAAATTGACTCATAATATTACAAAAATTATATTTAAATCCAACTGAACAGTAATGCAATCCCATGGTGGAGAAATTGTAACATGGGGGGAAAAGAAACATAGAAGATAACAATTTACATCATTTTGTAAAATTATTAAAATTTTACCAAGTGGAGGAAGAGTCAAAGAGGGAAAAACATTTTCAAGCTAAGAATATCATGGCAAAGTCAAGGAGTGGGGAGAGAGCAACGTGTGTTGGGCAGTTTGAAAAATGAATAATGTGGTCGCTCAGAACATGGAAATCCAGATTTGATTTTTAGCACGGAAGGCCTTGAATGCCCATCTGAAGAATTTTAATATAGTTCTGTAGAATCAGGGAAGGGATTTGGTTTTTTGTTCTAGGAAGCCTAATACGGTGGTGGTTGGTAACAACTTATTAGGGATGGATGTAGAGTTAGAAAACTAGTTAGGCTTCCTATTGCAAAGACTCAGATCTGAGCCATTGACTTCACAGTGGAAACAAAAAGGAAAAGAATGTTGAGGGACACACTGCAGAATGAAAAATTGTCAGGACCTTACAAGTGAGTGAGACGAAAAAGTAAAAGATTACTCCAACATTATTGGTTAGTGAGATGAAGTTATGAGAGGCAGAAGAACTCATTGCAGTGACAACGTAATGCTAAGGTTCACTCCAAACCCGTGGAGTTTCTGCTGTTGGCTGCACATCAGGTGTCAAGGTCTGGTGGACAGTTGACAATAGGGTGAGAAGGGCATGGGCTAGGGATCATGAATTTGGGAAACCTTGGCATAAAGGTGATGGATGAAGCTAAGGAAGGATTAGAATTATGAGGAAATTACACAGTTGGAGAAAGTAAGAATAAAAAGAGCAATAAATAAAAATCAATGTTTAATTGTATTTCCTCCCTTTCCTTTACAGTCCTGAAAATTGACATCATTGGAGAGACTGATTGTTTAACAGGGGGAATTGATAATATGAATGGGTGGAGTCTATGACAAAGGCCAGAGATTTTGGCAAGTATGTACTGTATTAAGAGTACTGATTGCAAATGTGAATCCTGGAAACAAACATAGGGTAGAAGACAGCAGTCATTTTAGAAGAAATTTATTGGAAATAATTATAATATGGATAACTTTGAATATAGGAAGTTGTAGTTGAGGGTATAAAATGTATTTAGGTATAAAATTACTTAGATATTAAGAAATAACAGGAGGATTTAGGTTTCTTAAAAAAACTAATGGGTTCTAAAAATGGGGATTGGGAGGGGCTGAAACAGCTGGAAAGCAGATGGGGTTAGGGTGGGGTGAATAGAAAAGTCATTACTAAAGAGGAATGTTTAATCTTACATATCTTCTGTTTGATTTGGTGGCTTTATAGTGGAATTTGAGGCTTCACTTGGCAGCTAAGTGGACTCGGGTTTGCAGTAAAATTTATAGGTGGTTTTGTAGAGAATGATAGAGTGTGTCTGTTACCATACATCCTCTTCATAAGAACTTCTGTTACTAAATTTTGCAAATATAACAAATTTATAAAGGATACCACAACATTTAAATTGCGGTATTCCCTCTGAATCTTTTAAAGGTAACATTACAGAGAGACCTTCCTGGTGTATCCTGTACAAAATGGTTCCTGTCTCACCAGCTCTTTAGTCTCTATCCTGTATGTTTTCTTCCTAGTACTTATCTACCTGCTGGATATTATATTACACCTTGGTATGTTTATTTGTTCATTGTCTGTTTACTGCCCTAGATCCTACGATCGCTGAGGTAGGGACCTGGAACTTCTTGTTGACTGCTGTGTGTGCTTCCAGTTGTGCCTGACACAAAGTAGAGTTCAATAAATATGAAATAAGAAATAGGTGACGGTTGTGTTGCCTATTAAACTACATAGGCCTTGAGAAGAAAGACAGTTTCTTATTATTTAACTCTCCTTTTCTTCCCTTCCTTCTTCCTCATTCATTTACTTGTTCTCTGTGTGTGTGTGTGTGTGTGTGTGTGTGTGTGTGACAGAATTCCCAGTACTTAGAATAGTGCCTGATACATAAGAAGCATTTTTTGAATTTGTGAACACAGTAACTCACTCACTCATCAGACATTATGTATTCATCTTCTTTATACTAGACGTTCTTTCAGGTCCTAAATATGTGAAGAACATCTACATTCAAACAAACAATTACAGTCTGAAGGCTATGATGACTGCTCTGTTAGAAGAGCGCACGGGGAGAAGAGGAGTACCTGGTTGGTCAGCGAGGAGGAAGGTGTGCGGAGAGAGTTGAGGGTGTGTGAAAGCTTCCTTGAGGTGAGAACTTCAGGAGAGCCTCATAAGTGCCCATAAATATGTATTAAATGGAAAAAAACAGCATAGCTTTTAGCAATGGAGAAATTTCAAAACTGATTCTCAGATCTGGGTTGAAGCAGAATTAACTGGAGATATAGCAGAATTAACTGGAGAGCATTCTAAAATAAACATTTCCTTCCCCTTCATGTATCTGAGATTCTGTTATACAGAAGGCACCAAAAGATGGTAAAGCACCAAAGATCACCTGATGTGTTCCCCCTTTCCAACCTCTCCCTGCTAAGTGAACCCTACCCTGATAGAATGGATTTTGCCATATAAGATGGTGGGTTTATATCCTGAAATAATTCTATGGGCTAATTTAAGCCACAGGTTCATGCAATTAATTTTTACATTTTGCTTTAAGGAGATGGATTTTTTGCATTTTCACTTATTATACTTTATTTAATATCTTTTATATAGTTGTAGAATTTAAAGCCTTACTTTAAATATCATTCAATTTACTTTTCATATTTCCTTTACCATTAACTATTCCTTCATTTAGAGTAAAATTGACTAAGGCATTTTTCAAGGACAAGCTAGTAAACATTTACTGAGAGAAATGGCGTACATATGAGTAAGATATACAACTTACACTTTCTTTGGGAATGATGCATGAGAGAAATGTAAGTGGGATATGTGTATATTTGTTTACATACATATGTACATAATGTCTAAGGCCATCAACAACTAGCAAACAGATGTCTGTGTTGAAAGCTCTTCAGATGGATGTTGTGTTTACAAAACTGATGGGTCTGTTTTCATTCAAGGCTCTTAGCAAATGTTTATTGAAATTTACAAAGTGATACTGTGCTTGTGTTTATTCTTTTCTCCTAAGATTCATTTTTGTTGTTATTATTCAAAGATCTTTTAATGTTCTAAGAGTCCCTAATTGGTGGTAGTTGAATTTATTGTTGGCCATTAATAATGACTCATTCTGCCTAAATTTTAATATTCAAGCTAAAAGTATGAGAGGAACACATTTAATTATCATATTTTGAAAGCACAGTCTTCAGTCTTCCATAACAGTAAGAGAAGGAAGTCCCCTTAGAATTTTAGCATGAAACTTCTAAGTATCAAATTTTGAAGGTGGTACTTTTTAAGATAGTTCATTCCTTGTGCTTTTAAGATAATTATTTTTTCTGCCTCAATTAAATTTTTTCCAGAGAGAGTGAAAATGCTGACTTTTCACATGTAGAGTTGAAATGTGTAAATCCAACAGTATATATAACTCACTGCAATAGACACATAAGTAAATTTTATTTGTTTTAAAATTCTGGCTCCCAACAGATAACTGTATGCTAAATCTTCTTTCTCAGTTGCTTGTGGTAAATGATATCTTGATTAAATTATATAACAGTTTTTAAAATTAAAACAGTCTTATTTCAGTTTTGTTCCTTTGAAAATTCCAAAGTCAAACTTGATTTAACAGCCCTCCTATCATCTCCCCGACTCACTCCTTTCCCCCTTTCCTTCTCCATAAGACCCGCCCATTTTCTCCTGTCTCTGCTAGTCCTGTGTTCCTAGTGGATTACGGTGTGGACATAGCAATGGATGTCTGTGAGTGTGTGTGTGTGTGTTTGTAGGAGTTGGGGTATGGTTATGGTTGTAGTTAGGGTGTTGTCAGGGTGAATGTTTTGGTCTTACCATAGAACTCCTCTTCCATTTCTAGATTATCTGCTGTGCTAGGGCCAACGTACCACCAAAATCACTTTTAATCACAATCTAGTAACTGCTTTTATATACAACTCTAAATCTAGAAATGATTTATTTAAGCTTTTAAAGTTTATAGAAATCAAACTTGACAATATACCTCTCATCATTTTTTTCTTGATATTTCTTTCTCTTCGAATTCTTCAATGACTGAGCATGGTCTTTATGGCATAAGAAAAGTCACCTTGTTTTATGAACTATTTAATGTTTTATGAACTATTTAATTTTGTGCTTCCCTCAATTCTGTCTCTAATTGAAAGTAGTCTTTTGGGAAAGAAGTCTTTTGCTTCTCCCTGGCAAATTTTAACTATTGTACAGAGTGTATAATATTATGCAAGAAGCTATAAAATTATTAATAACAGCATGTTAGATTTTAGGTTTCACTAGAAGGATGACATTTTTCTTAGAAAAAAGTCTTCAAATAATGTGTTTGATCCCAAGGTGTCAAAACATTTGTGTCTGAGGAGGCATTTAGAAAGTGGCATGCCTATTTCTGAGTGCATATTATTAGAAGCGTCTGCTGAAAGTGTGATGCAGACTTACCCTGGCCAGGAAATTGTGTGTTTGGGCTGACATGCCGCCTGCAACTTACATCACTGTTGGATTCTAATCATATTGGTTTGGCATGAGCTGAGTGACCGTCTTTAAAATATTCACGCCATTCTCATCTTCTGGGTCATTGTGTTCCTAGTCACATGCAAATACATTTTTTATTAATCACAGAATTTGCTTTAATAGCACTTTTGATGCACAGATGAATTTATGAATATTATGCTGTCTTTCCCAGAACATCCAGAGAGTAGAGTTAGCCAAATTCCCTTGGCTAATTAATGCCTGAATATGGCTGTTATCTCACCAGAGCAGAACTTCTGTGACTTTGGTATAAGTCTCTTCAACTCATAGTAGACTTGATGCTGTTGAGGAATCCATCAGAAATAATTCTCTGCACTGGGGGAGCTTCTACTCTGAAAGAAGTAGTACATACCAATATAAAGAGAGATTAGAATTAATACTAATGGATTAAAAAATTACATTGGTGGGGTATAGTGGACATTGAATAATGAATTAATTTCAAGAGTAATAGGAAAGTAATCATAGCATTTGATGAAGAGATTATATTGGATTAAAAAATTTTCATTAAAAGAAGAGATACAGATGGGGAGGAAATAAGGGCTTGACAGACAAACGACCTATGATGAAATAGAGGTGGGGAGGGCAGAGTTGGAAAGCTGTTGTGCTGGATACAAAGTGGAATTTGAGATGAGAGATGATGAACAAGCAGCGGAAAACAGTGAGACTGATAACAAGGAGGTGAAGCTGGGAAGATAAAGAGCAGTTGGAAGAGACCCATGAAACACAATCTGTGAAGTTTTTAAAATCTGGGTAACACACTGAAGCCTTCTGTTGGATCTTGAGTAACAGAGTGATATGATCAAATTAGTGTCGAAGCAAGATGAATCTCATCCTGGGGTTTAGGTGAAGGAAGAGACAGATTTAGAGGTAGGGAATTTCTTTATATGAGTATATATATTTTTCTTTTTTAAAACCTTTAATTGCTAGTACATAATAGGAAAGTTTTACAGGTACACATGGAAAACATATAGATCATAACTGAGGGTGCCAAAACCATAAGCAGATAGTTAGACTGTTATTTGGTATGCAAACTGAAATACACTGGAAGTGACAGCTGTTGTTTCAGTGTGTTTTGCAATTTTAGGTATTTAGTGTTTTCTTTTTGAAGTAAAAATTTAATTACACAAAATATTTATATAGTTTGAAGTCAAACTACAAAAAACCCACAAACGTCTTATTTCTATCCCTGGTCTATTGACCCTTTTCTCCTACTTTCTGCATAGGCAAAATTTTAGTAGTTTTTGTTTTATATTTTCATGGTTTCTATTTTGAAAATTTAATAACACACACACATATTAACACACACACAGCTTCCCTCTTACATACATGGGGTCATTCTATAAATAATGCTATGTACTTTTCTCTTATGTACTTTTTTCCTTTTAAAATATATCCTAGAGTCATCTAAATCTCTATTTATCTGTCTATCTGGACATAGAAATCTTCCTCCAGTAGTAGCTGCACAGCACTACTTATTCAGTCAGTTCTTTATTGATGGATCTTTAATTAATATCACAATAAATAGCCTTGCTTATAGAATATTTTATGTATTTGCCAAAATCTAGAAGTAGGATCATCAAGTCAAAGGATAATGCAGAGATAAGTCAGCTAAATATTTTCAAAATCTTCTACATAGGGCTGCATCATATAATTTGGGGTTAAGCATTAATGTAAAAATGAATTTGTTTCCTTTATACTGCCTCTATAGAGTATTTTGTTAGTCTTTAAGATTTTTAACAGTAGAAAATGATATTTCAGTATAGTTTAATTTGCTTTTCTATAATTTTGAGTGAAGTTGGGCATTTTTCATATGTTCAAGGATCATTTGCATATATTGCATATTAACCATATTTTCATATAACTTGTCCATTTTTCTATTAAGCTAATGGTCTTTTAATTTCCATTTTAAAAGTTCTTCATACACCAAACATTAGCCCTTTGTGATATATTAGACATATTTTTTTCCTATTTGTTATTTGTATTGTTACACTGCTTTTGTGTTTTGCTATGTTATTTATCAATCATTTCTTGTACTACTCTGGATTTTGAATTATAGTTAGACAAACTTTCCTATTTTCCTTTAGGTAGAATATTTGCAGGTTATAAAGTAATTTGCTTACATTTTCTTCTAATACATGTATGGTTCTAAATTTGAATTTAGAGTTCTGATCCATTTGGAATTTATTCTGGTTTGGGATTAAGGAATAAGTTCAATTTAATTTTTTTATATGATTACCCAATTTTTTTTTCCTTTTTGTCTTTTTTACTTACCGGTAACGGGATCGCAACCCTCAGTGTCGCGCCCGTACCGGGGACTGGCAATGGGATCGCAACCCTCGGTGTTGCGCCCGCACCACGCTCAGCCAGTGAGTGGGAACCGGTCTCCACATGGGATCCGAACCCTTGGCGGGAGCGCCACCGCACTCCCAAGCAGCGCACTCTCCAGTGCGCCACCGGGCCGGCCCATGATTACCCAATTTTTATTACACTTTTTGTTAAGTAAATACCTTCCTCCACTGACTGAGATACTGCCTTCATTATCCACTAAATTTTTCTATGTATAGATTGTCTGTTTTTTTCCATTGATCTGTCTATCTAATCTATGTACAAATACAACACTATTTTCATTTTAGCAGCTTTGCAATATGTTTGCATGTTTGGTATGGCTAGCCTTTCTTGTAACTTCTCATATGTATTGCTCTTTATTTGGGGTGTTTTCTGGCTATATCTGCTGGTCATTCTTTCATATAAGCTTTATTATAAATATGTATAACTCCGGAAAAAAAATGATGGCATTCTTTTTTTTTTTGTCAAAAATCACATTACATTTTTAATTTTACCTAGGGAAAGTAAATGGCACTTTTCTTTAATATTGGGTCTTCCTATTCAAGAACATAGTATGTCTTTCAATTTGTTTAAGTATACTCTTGTATCTTTGAGAATATCTTATATTTTCCAGATATTTTTTTATATATTTTATTAAGTTTATGCTTATCTATTTTATTTTCATTTTCAATATGGAAATAGGATCTCTTGTTATATATTCTTATTGTCCTTTCTCTCTATGAAGGCTGATTTCTGTATACTAATGTTCTGTCTTTCTATTCTTGTGGCTGTTTCTTCATTGGTGTTGTTGATTGTTTTATGCCATAGACAAATAAAGGTATTTCCCTTCTCCTTTTAATTTTTTTCTTTTTTGTGTGTGTGTGTGTGTAGCTGGCTAATATAAGGATTGAACTCTGTACCATAGTGTTATCAGCACCACACTCTAACCAGCCAGCCCCTAATTCTTATACTTTTATTTGCTTTTTCTTTTCTAAGCACTTTTTCAAGTAGATCCAATTTAATAAAATAATAAAATAATAGTAAAAATAGAAGACGTTTTTATATTGCTTCTGACTTTTAAGTGAATGTCTCTAGGGTCTCCTAGACATAAACATAAGGTGTCAGTCCATGTAGCTGATACACCAAATGGCTTAGTAATGATTTGATACTTCCATATAATTTGAGGCTAAGCCAAAATGATTTTTCTTTTCATAGAGGAGGAATTGATCAGTGATGCAGGGTAAATGTTTGAGAAGTAAATGAAAAACAGTCATAAAAATCTCATTAAAATGAAGAGTAAAGTTAGTCTATCATATCAACAGTTTTTGTTATTTTGAGTTATTTGTATGCTGTTGAAATGTTATTTTGAATGCATATTTTTTGGGTTAATAATAACTGCATTTCTGCAATTCACATTTGGTGAGTAATTCTGTGTGCTTATACTTTAGCTATTTCTTTACAAATATGCAATAGTCATCATAGGAAATAGTTATAAAAAAGAAGCCTGCCACTAAAGTTCTTTTAAGTATTCAGTCCATTGACATTTAAACAACAAATTATCAGATCTATTTCCCCTTCTTTGAGAAATCAGAAATATTTATTCATCTCACTGTCTCTATATCACTTTGATAATGTTAACAGAATATGGCATTAAACTGATGACACTTTTGATGCAGCAAAGCTAGCAGGCCTATGAATTCTATTTTTCAGAATTACTATTTGAAGAAAGATCTTGGGACGTTAGTTCTTGTTTGTATGAATTTTGGGTTTTCTATCAAGTCTCTAGTAATTAATGACTGTCAAAACCTTCTGACAAT
>NW_007728870.1:106909-148347 GCF_000696425.1 Galeopterus variegatus | reverse complement strand
AGTTTTTGTTATTTTGAGTTATTTGTATGCTGTTGAAATGTTATTTTGAATGCATATTTTTGGGGTTAATAATAACTGCATTTCTGCAATTCACATTTGGTGAGTAATTCTGTGTGCTTACACTTTAGCTATTTCTTTACAAATATGCAATAGTCATCATAGGAAATAGTTATAAAAAAGAAGCCTGCCACTAAAGTTCTTTTAAGTATTCAGTCCATTGACATTTAAACAACAAATTATCAGATCTATTTCCCCTTCTTTGAGAAATCAGAAATATTTATTCATCTCACTGTCTCTATATCACTTTGATAATGTTAACAGAATATGGCATTAAACTGATGACAGTTTTGATGCAGCAAAGCTAGCAGGCCTATGAATTCTATTTTTCAGAATTACTATTTGAAGAAAGATCTTGGGACGTTAGTTCTTGTTTGTGTGAATTTTGGGTTTTCTATCAAGTCTCTAGTAATTAATGACTGTCAAAACCTTCTGACAATGAGTTTCAAGTGTCATTTGTCTCATCAATATCAATGATTTCAATATTAATATTAGCTAAACCAAATATTTTTCTTAATTTATACTGAAATATAACCTTTACAGACCAATTAATATTTGTATATTAAATGCTAGTCTATCCATCTGTTTTTTGACCTTTAAATGAGAAATACGCTTTTCTACATAGTTTTCTGGTAATGGAAACATTCTCATTGTAATCATTTTTTTGGTGATTACTTAAGATATGTTTAACATAAATGAGAAAAAATGATTGAATTGAAAAGAGACTATATTGTCTTAGAAATCTAACTCCCTTGAAATTCATGATTCTGGTACTGACAAGTGAATTAAAATATGGACATTCAATTTCAGTGTGGTTACCTTCTAAGTCTAGGGTAATGATACAGTGAGATCCACACTAATAAAACGCTTCATTCCCAAAGGGACAACATGTTATGCTAGGCAAATACTAAAAGATTCCTACTGGATTATTGTAATCCAATTATATGTTAAATTTTAAAGATGTTTTTCTTTAGCAGTGGTTCTAAATAACCAGCAATTTTCTTCACATTGTTGTACTGGCTTTTTTAATATCCAATTTAAGGAATAAGAGTTGTGGTGTCTGATTTAGAAAAATATTGCATGAAGTTTAAATCTCCTATAAAAAATTATGCAGGAAATACAAAGCGATTCATCATGAGGAGTCTTGATATTAAATAATAACTAAAACTTTATTCAGTAAAAGCAGAAATTAAACATGAAGTAGATTGTTCCAGTTATCTCCTGTTGCATAACAAACAACCACAAAATTTAATGGATGAAAATAAAAACAACTTATCTTCTGTCCTTGTTGTGTGGGTTGGCTGGGCTGAGATGGGTGGTTTTAACTTAGAGTCTCATGTGGTTGCAGTCAGATGTCAGCTAGAGCTGCAATTGTCTGAAGTCTTGACTGGGCTGGACATAAAAGATGGCTGACCCTCATGGCTAGAAGTTGATGCTAGCTGTCACATGGAGCATCTACACATGGACTCTTCATGTGGCTTGGGATTCTTATACCACAGCAGGTATTCCAAACATGAGCATTCCAAAAGACTCATCTTCATAACCTTCATTTGTATTTCAATTACACATCTTTATTTTATATGAGATTAATGTTATTGAAGTGAGTTAAGGTTATTGAAGATGGAAAAGTAAAAAAAAAAAAAATTAAAGATCAAGTTATGGGTGGTTGTCCACATGAACAATAAACTTATTTAGGAAAATGGCAGAAACTGGAATTAAAAGAAAATAGTGAGCCAGTTGAAGATTCACAGATCTTTTAAACTCTGAAATAGTTTTACCATTTTACTTCCAAACCCATAACTTTAACCTAGCATCCATTCTCCTTTCTTCCTTAATATTTGCTCTATGGCATTAGCAGCACATCAAGGACCTTGATCCCTTCCTTTAGTTTTACTCAATTATGTCTTTACATGCGTTTCACAAACCAGCTTTGACTCCATGAACCAATATTTCAATGATTGAAAGAAGCCTTAACTTCTTGGCTACCATTTTCTTTATCAAAGCAACCATCTACTATTCTCTTCAGGAAGAAACTCACACAACCATGCATGTATATTGTACCTTTCACAAATTTATTTTCTGGACTTGAGCTGGACTTTTACTTCCATGGAGTGGGAAGTTACCTCATTGCTAAGATTCCTCAATCTCTCCCTAGAGTAATCATTTCAAAACTTTGCCACACTAACAACATAACTATCCAATTCATATCTCATAACTTTCACTGAAAGATTTTATCTCTTACAATACACAAAACACAACAGACCAACTTCACATTACCATATCTGTAACCATCTGCATCCAGCTTTCTCTTATGTTTCAGAAAAAGATGGAAATCTTGTTCTAGCCAAGGAAATTTCTTCCATCTAGAGCCAAACCTTTCTTTTCTCCTCTAAGATCTAGAGTTTTCTTTCAATTTTTTTTCTATTGAATTGTTCTTTTCTTTTGACTACTATATTATTTCTCAAAAATTCTAGCATCATCCTCTTTTCTTCATTCTCCTACCTTAGGTTCAATAATCACCCACTGATATATAATTCTGTTATCTCTGTCTTTTGCCCAAATCCCTCTTCTTATTCCCAACTGACATCTGAATGCTCCTGGGGCATTTAAACTTTGATCCCATTGGCACCTTATGCTTGAAATATCTTAAGCATAACCCACATAATCTCCACCGTTCTTTCTAAATGTGTTTATTATTTTTATTCTCTCTTCTCAGTAATTAACATCATTCTCTAACAAGTGGCCCAGGTCAGAAATCTTGGAGTCATTATCCTTAATCTTGCCACCCACCTCCTAAATAAAACCGTAACCAAGTCACAATATTTCTGCTTCCTTAACATATCTCAGATGTTTAATACTTTTCAAACACACTGCCACTGCCTTCTTTTAGGTCTCCATCTTTATCACTATATGAAATTTTCTATTTTTTTGTCTCCATCCTTGTTCACCTTTGGTCTATCTTCCAAATGGCTAATAGAGGATCTTAAGGGCCAATCTGATCTCATCTTTATTGCCTAGGTTAGAGTCCAAGCTACTCGATGTCTCATAGAAGGCCTTTCTTTTTGAAGACTTCCTTCCCTTTTCCAGATCATCTCTCACAGTCTCCTTTCAGAAGCTCGTACTCTGGTTCAATAAAATTGCTAGAATGCTAAAATTCTCTCCTAAAAAGTCTCTTCATGCTCGTTCTCTCTGACTTGAATGACTTTTTTCCTCTGTTCTTAATACCCAAGTGAATACCTACTGTTTAAGATTCACTTCAAAGTCTGTTTCCTCCCTGAAGTGTTTTCTGTAATTTTTCTCTGCTTTCTTATTCTGTTCCTTGCTTATACCAGTAAGTCTGCTCATGTCTCACCAAACAATATTTCTTTAGGGCAGAAATTTTGTTTTGTTTGTCTAGTGCTGAGACTGGTACAATACATAATTGCTGATTAAGTGACTCTCAGGTAACCTGAAGAAATTTAAGTTTCAAAAATTTAGTTGTTTGAATACATTAAAAGAAAAAAAAGGGTATTCCACATCAATAACTTTTCCTAGCCCTTTACTCCTTGAGAAGTTTCTGGATCTTTGGGTTGTAGATAAAGATTATGCAGTATGATGAATGAGTGGCAATTTCAGGGGGAATTTTTATCAGAGTAGATTGGAATGGTTTAAATGGAAAGGGATTTGGGAAATTAATTTTAAATCTATGTGTAGACAATGAAACAGTAAGTATTCATTCTACTTTTCTTCTTTCTTGAACTTGCACAGTACAAAGGTCAATTACTTAGGAATAAAATACCTGAACGTGGACAATAAATACTATTGATTGTGTTGACTTGTCCTTCATAGAAAATTTTCTATAAATAGATCACCAGAGCATTGATTTCTATAGTGAGGTAGAAATAGTTTTGTTATGAAGACACCTTCATTGAAATAGAAATAAACTTTAATGATCCATATTTTGGCATCTGTCTATGAGAGAAAACACACTTGGCTTTAGCAAAAAACACTACCTGTTTGCAGTGTCAAAACCACTGAGAGCTGCCATTAGATAGATAGCCCACATGTGGTTATGTGGACACTGAGAAACCACTTTAAATTATGGAGATGACTCCAATTTCTGGCTGACAGATATACACTTTGATAATGTTATTTAACTCTTTTTTTTTTCATCCATGCATAAATCAGACTGCCTTTTCCTCCCTATGGGAATCAAGACCCCATCCAACACATACATACATACATACATACATACATACATACATACATACATACCTCACTGAGAAAAAAGGAAATTATTTAATGCTTTTTCCCTACATCTTCCTCTCCTCTTCTTTTTCTTCTTACTACTACTGTTACTGCTACTACTGCTGCTAATATTTCCCCGTTTTTCTTCCTATCCTCCTCCTCCTTCTTCTTGCTTTTAATGAACTCTTAATAGATGCAAACTTAGAATACATAGGAACCAACAGCCTTTATTCTTTAAATCAAGACGACAAACTTACCCCAAAATTATGTATATGCAATCCAAGAGTTGGCCTGATCAGTACTAGATTTTCAACATTGTGGATTTCTGTCTTTATTATATGTGAAGTTCTTAACCTTCTCATTTGGCATAATTTTTGGTTCTCATTTTGGTACTAACCCAAGAAGTGAAGTATTTATCAAAAAACATTTTTCTCAGATGTTATATTTTTGCTTCTTTCCAAAGTTCAACAAATTTCTATTTCAAATCAACATACTAATATTGGGATTCTCTTAGGTAGTATTGGTTCTATAAATTTAATTAATAAAATTAGACTTCTTTTTAATACCTGTTTAAACCATTTCAGTAGCCTTGAGAGAGTAGCATATGTCAAAAGTGTTTCAGCTCTAAGAAATCATGTGGAGGATTATAATAATCTGCCTAGACCTATTGGTTGAATGAAGCCAGAAATTTTCCTCTAAGAGGTAGGATGTAGGACAAGAGGTGACAACCTACAGGGAAAGGAAGAGAAGAGATAGTGAATAAAGCCACAGTATGTGGTGGGCAAGAGTAACATGCTGGTCCTCAGGCAGCTCTCTTGGCTTAATTTCTAGCTGTTTCTTTCTTGGCTTAGATTTTATACTTGCTATGGGTTGAATGTGCCCCCAAAAGTTTATGTGTTGGAAACTTGATCCCCGTTGTAACAGTATCAACAGGCTGGGGACTTTGATTATGGTATTTGAAAGGTGGAGCCTCTAAGAAGTTATTGGATGGTGAAGACCATGGTCTCATGAATGCATTAATCCATTCATGGAGTAATAGGTTAATGGCTTAGTGGGTTGTCACTGGAGGGGCATTGGTGGTGTTATAAGGAGAGCAAGTGAGCATGTTAGAGAGCTCTTGCTCATGCCATGCTCACCATGTGATATACCCTGGTTGCCACTCTGCAGAGACTCCCCACCAAGAAGAACACCCTTACCGGATGTATCCATCCCCTGGACCTTGGACTTCCCAGCCTCCAAAACTGTAAGAAATGCATTTTGTTTTCCTATAAGTTATCCAGTTTCAGATATTTTGTTATAAGAACCAGAAAACAAACTAATAAAACACTCTATGCTTTTTCATAGACCAGCACTTCTACATTTATTTTTCCCTACTTATTTACTTCTGAATTTCTCTGTTTGCTTAGTGAAATAAAACAAAACAATGGAAGTGTCCAGAGTCTGAGGGGAGTGGGCAAGCTTATGTCAGATGCTTTCAGAATGAAGACAATCTGCAAGAATCTTAAGTTGTGACCTCTACAGAAAAAGAGAATGAAAAGTAGCCAAATCTCCACATGAGAGAGATATTGGACTATTTTCTAACGTAAACCCCATCTGATTTATATGAAGTAAGCAGATTTTCTCTCCAAGAGTTTTAGAAAAAAGTATTAAGGTCTACTCTTCCTTTTCACCATATTAAACTCACATATGAAGTATAAACTTGCTGATAACATACTTGTAATTATTTTGAGTTTTCCAGGGGCTTTCACAGACAAAAATGAAAAAGCGAAACCCACTGGTTAGTAAATTATGTAAAGCCCTTGACTCCTGGAACCCATGAAATAGAAATGACAAAATATCTACTTCATACAATTGTTTTGATGATTGAGATAAAATTTATGAAACTCTTTGGAACCTCTAAGGTTTTACACAGCTGTCAAATATTACTGTTTGAAAATATCCCATTTGGAATTAATAATGTTCTCAATCTTGTTCTATGAATTTTTGTCATTCTAATTCTTCTTTGAATATTCAAATTATTTGTAATTTTCTGAAGATAGAATTTTACAGGGAAAGAACCTCTCTACTCACTATTTTTACTGAGGCATATTTTTAGCACATGGGCTTTGGGATAAGAAAGACCTTAGTTTTAATCTTGGTTGAGTACTAGGTCCACTAAGTTCTAGTTGTGTAACCTTAGATATGTAACTCCTCCTGTCTGAGATCTTTATAACTTTTTAATTTGTAAAATGAGAATATCAGGGTCAAAAAATAGGACTGTTGTGGCTCATAGGTTAAATAATATATGCAGAAGACTGATACAGTAGCTACTATGTAAGCTCCCAAAACCCCATTTGCACCATTTCTCATTTATCACTTCCAAAAAAAAAAAAAAAAATCCCTACGTGATGCCTTCCTAGGGTGCTGAAACTCTATCCCTATTATTATCATCTTTAGCATTCTTGTTCCACTTCCCTTCTGTCACACTCCTGGAAAAATCACAATCCTAGATAAACTTAGCTAAGTATCTTCCCCTTGTCCATACACAACCTGACAAGTACTACTGGAGTCACACAATATCCTAGATTGGTCCTATAAAATAATTGTCTCAACCTCAATGGGGTTTCAGAGCCAAGAGGCAAACTTTCTAAGATGCCCTCATCAGCTCTCTCATCCACACAACAGCAACTCCAAACTTTTACTTTCTTCAAACTTTCCCCTCCCTTCCCACAACCTGCATCCTGAGCACAAGACTTCACAAGGAAGAGAGAAGCCATCTGATGGGAATTTCCTCTGCTTCTCCTACTGTCTTGCATTCTCTCTCTGCCTTTCTTCCTTCTATCCTCTTGTTATAGAGAGATGCCCCCTTCTGCCTAAAGCTAAGCTTTCTCCTGGGTTTTGGATCCTGATCTAAAATCAACAGATAAGCATTTTTCTTTTTTTTAAATTTTATTTTTTATTTTTAATTGACAAATAATAATTGTGTATATTGACGGGGTACAAGGTTATGTTTTGATACATGTGGAATGAGCAAATCAAGCTAATTAACATATATATATATGTTAATTAACATATATATATATGTTAATTAACATATATATATAGGTTATGTTTTGATACATGTGGAATGAGCAAATCAAGCTAATTAACATATATATATCACCTCAATCATTATCATTTCTTTCTAATGAGACCACTTAAAATCCCCCCTTTTGGCAATTTTGAAATATACAATACGTTATTATTAACTATAGTCACCTGGCTGTGTGATAGATCACCAGAACTTATCCTAACTAAAACTTTGTACCCTTTGACCAACATCTCCCCTTTCCCCACCCACCCTCTCCACCTCCAGCCTCTGGTAACCACCATTCTACTCTGTACTTCTATGAGTTCAGCATTTTTAGATTTCATATATAAGTGTGGTCATGTGATATTTGTCTTTCTGAGACTTTTTTTTTTGGCATAATGTCCTTTAGATTCATCCACATTGTTGCAAATGACAGAAGTTCATTCATTTTTAAGGCTAAATAGCATTCCATGATGTATATATACCACATTTATTTTTATCCATTCATCTATTGATGGACACGTTTCCATATCTTAGCTATTGTTAATAATGCTTCAATGAATGTAGGAGTGCAGACATCTCTTCAACATACTAATTTACATTCCTTTGGATATATACACAGAAGTAAGATTGCTGGATTATATAGTAATTCCATTTTTAGTTTTTTGAGGACCCTCCATCTTCTAAATCAAAATGGCTTTATTGGATATAGCAGGAAATGGAAAAAGAGGAGTTTAGGTTAACTCTAAAATTTCTGATTTGGGTGGAAAGAGGTTACTTTTATGGAGATGAGGATTTTGATGAGTTGGTAATTAGTTTTAGATACCATGGACCTCTAACAGAAGCAATTTGATAAGTGAGTCATAAAATGAGGAAAACAGTTTGAGTTGAATGTACCATGTTGGTTGAAATTATTGATTAAAGTACTCAGAGAACATATATAAAATAAGAGGGGAATGCTTAAGTTTCCATAAGAAATCATAAATTTATAATTAAAGATCCATGTTTTTTGTCTCTCATTTTAGAATATAACAACCATGCAGTTAAAATCAGCTTTTACCTATTGCATTCTAAGAGTTAGTCTTAACATTATTTCCAAACACACTCTACTTTCTATTTCATACAGGAATTTGATCTTTTATGTTCATCTGTGTTGTTTAACTTTTAAATAGTGTTTTATTTTCTTTACCTGTGGAAAATTAAGAAAGAAAAATACAAAACTTCTCAGGTCACATATTAGTGAATGAAGAGTTTTAGGAAGTTTAAATCTGTTATGCCTCTGTAAGTGCTCCCCTATTTTATCCAGTTTAGCATAATCCTCAAATTTAAATGTATCTGTTTCTCTTAGAGGTTTAGACTAGGTCTTGTGTCTCTAAACATGAATATAACTAACTACTGGTAGCATTCATTATTTTCGAGCTTCAAGAAACGGAATTCTACAGGGTCTGGTCCTGCTTGTAGAGACAAATTTAAATGTATCTGTTTCTCTTAGAGGTTTAGACTAGGTCTTGTGTCTCTAAACATGAACATAACTAACTACTGGTAGCATTCATTATTTTCGAGCTTCAAGAAACGGAATTCTACAGGGTCTGGTCCTGCTTGTAGAGAAAGGGCAAAATGGAGGGGTGGATGGTTTACCTGCTTTGATCTACAAAGCATTTTTGTCACATATTCTTACTGTTACAACTCTTCATTGCATATACATTAAAAGTAACAAAGGGAATTTAATGAATATTTTGAAAAGTCTTCAACAAGTTTCTATTCGCCAATTGAGAAATTCCATTTCGAGTTCTTAGGAGTTGATGATATAGTTTTTAAGTTTTCACCAACAATATTCTGGTGTCTGATTAAGTGAAATGCTGAATACTATTTCTAAAATTATTATATTCTATATACTATGTTATATATTATCATTAAATTTTTATAATACAAAGTCATTTAGTTTTTAAAATGGAGAATAAACAATTGGCTAATTTAAATAATCTTTATAGATTTCTTCATGGTAATGTTTTGCATTTATTAATTTAAAAAGATATTAAAAATAACAATAAATAGAAAGTATGACAATAATTCATTAAATGACTGCCAAAAATGGCATTGACTACCCAAGATTGATTCACTGTGTGTTAAAAAATACTTTCTAGATTTGCGAGTTTTCAAATTAAAGCAAAAATAGATTGCTGGTTTCCTGAGTCTAGGACTTTTCAAATTGTATTTTTATGCCATATGTTAAAGAAAACCACTCATAATTATGTGCTTTTCAAGTGCCTTTTTTAAAATTATGTAAATGCCTTTAAATCATGAGCTTAGAGAGAAAAGTGAGAACTGAAAAACATTGAGCCTTTTTAAAGATGGCATACTTGGTATATCTCAAAATAGGTACGTTAGATGTGTGTGGCAAAGTGTTTTATGAATGGTTGGCAAAAAGTTACTATTTACTACACCAGTGGGAAGTGTAAAAGGAAAAGCAGTTCTGCATTGCGTGGGTTCCTGGGAATAACAGCCATAAACTGCTCTTGTTTGGAATGAGCCAATCAGAGGCTGCATTTGGCATGGAGCTGCCGAGGCTCTCTCCTATTGGCCACTCTGCCTTCTGTGTTACAGACAGCTGGCTGGCTGGCTTGCTTATGAATTCAGCATTGCAAATTTAATGCTCACTAGCTAAAAAAAATCGAATGGAGGTCTGTGTTAATGATTTAAAAACACTGTCTAATTAAACATTGGAAGCATAGTTCTTCTCTGCAGTATTTTCTAATTATATCACGAAACTATTATTGCTATACATATTTGACTGGCCTCTTTTTCAAAAGCTTCTCACAACTATGAAGTTGTTTTACCTCCACAGCAACCTAAGGAGGGAGGCGAGCGGTTGGCTGCTACGTGAAATGAGATAATGTATGGGAGAGTGATTTGTTAAGTGCAAAACAATATAAATGATACCATTAAAATTCTTGCTTTATGGATGAGGAAATGGAGGCTAAAGACACTACACAATCTACTTCAGATCACAAAGCAGTGGGATGATGGGAACACAGGGCAACTGACTTGTACTTAAAATTGTTTATCAGTTTCATTTTTTTAAATTGAAACATAGTTGATTGTACATATCTGTGGGGTACAGCATTGAATATCAATAGCTATATGCAATACTTGATGCTCAAATCAGGATAATTACTATATTTATTGTTACAGTTTTTTGTATGTGCCTTTCACTAGTGACGCCATAGGTAGTCAATATAAGAAAGGGATTAGTTTTATAAGATGACCAAATATTGGCTAACACACTTTGAGAAGTTTATTCAGAGTTACACAGTTAGCCATAAAGAGAACATGCACCTAATTTTTAAAAAAGTATTTTTGGACTAGCATCTGCCTGAAAATCGTGCAGTGCAAAGTGCCCTCAGCACTGTGGTTAAACTTATTATGGTATGAAATATTATGATATATTGTGGCCAGGTCTGGATCAGTGATTAAGGGGGAAAGGTTTTGCATTTCATTAGTAAATTCCAGCTCACCTTCCATTCATTAATCTGGTTTCACGTAACCTCCATATTAAAAATTCATTAACCATTCTCTCTTCCCTAGTTTAGAAGTGATTACTTACTAAAATAGGTCAATTGAATTCTCAGGAAAGAGTTGGAGTGTGGCCACGTTTTTCTCCTCTTTAAGCTTTAAACTTTCCATTCCCATGTGTTTTCTTCTCTTGACAGGCAGTTGAGAAAAGGACGCTGAAGAAAAGAGAGAATTATTGTTTCAAGTCTTAGGTTTTTATATTGCTTACTTAACTTGTATTTGCCCTTCTCTCTGCTTGACCCCAGTTTAGAACAAGGATTGAGAGGGTGCATTGGAAGGACATAATAATAATGAATAATGATTATGAAATAGTAGCACAACAGTACTTAGCGTTTACTGAACACTCACTCTTCGTCACTTCATAGGTCCTGTTGAGAGCTTCACATGCACAGTCTCATGTTAAAATGTTAAGTAATTAGACCCAAGTCGCACACTGGTTAGTGCTGGTGCCAGAACTTGAATCCACATTTGTCTAGCTGTAGAGCCTGTGTATTAACCATTATGCTGTTTCCTCTCTGGCTCAACTGAAAGTCAAGAAGTTCAGGAAGAATCTGTGTAATATGGATCCCAGTGAGTGGTTAGTTCCAAGAAACTCTGATTCATTTTAATAGCCAAGATTTATTTAGAAAAACAACAACAACAAACAAACCACATGGGTAGTCTGCTCCACAAAGAAATGAAGGAGAGCAAGCCAGAGATGAAGGCAAACATCTAACTTCCAGTGGTGCTGTCATAGATGCAATTCTGCTGTGTTCAGTGGGGGTGCAGAGCCAGAAATGCCATTTTTTTCCTGGCAAGTTATATTAATTCTGAGCCTGAGTTTTCTCATTCATAAGATGGGGCTAATAATCCTAATATTATAGGGTTTTTAAAATAAAGATTAAACACATACACACATTTGTAATGTCTAGTGTACCTCTTAAACATAGTAGTCACTCTGCACATGTTTCTGTTCTTATCCTGATACCCATCTATTCTGCTGATCCCAAATAGGTAAATATTGGGTACAATAGTAACAGGACTGTGGGTAGCATGAACCAAGAGCCCAGGACCAAGCAAACCTGACCACCAGGGTAGGCAAGGAAACAGCTGGCAGCAGAATAGCTGAAACCCTGACAGCAAACTTCAGATATTTTAAGTCAGTCTTGAAATATACCAAGTGCTCCCGTAGGTCATCAAAGTAATAGTATCGAACCTAGGCAGCCAAGAAAGAATCATGAGTTAAATATTCACCAATCAAGGTTGTGAGGTCCTCAAGCAAGAATTTAGAGCTCAGAACTCTACAAGCTGACAAGATAGGAAAAGGAAACTAGGCAATTCTAAATTAAGTAATAGTATCGAACCTAGGCAGCCAAGAAAGAATCATGAGTTAAATATTCACCAATCAAAGGTTGTGAGGTCCTCAAGCAAGAATTTAGAGCTCAGAACTCTACAAGCTGACAAGATAGGAAAAGGAAACTAGGCAATTCTAAATTATAAATTTATAGCCACTGAGATCGTGGCACTAAAGTCAAATTGCCACTTGTCGTGAATCATTGGCACACTTTTCCCCAGAGCATATTGGACAATCCCAGAAGATACTGGACATTTAAGGGGTTGTCCCTCACTGGAAAAAGAATACAGAGATAAAGAGCTTGAGATTATAGGATTTTCTGATGGAGGAATGACACCTGTGTTATGGTCAGGTGGTCCCTAAATTAGACTATAGAGGGGCTGTACTCTCTTGGACAACTGAGCTGGAAGCGTCAGTCTTCTTGTCCTTAGACGACCTAGCCAAATCACAAAGTCATTTAGGTTTATCATTCTGTCTTTGTTCAATAGAGAGATATGGTAAACGACCACTGGGACTACATATTTGTATACGTACTATAAATATGTAAAAGGGTTTTAGTCTATTTTTATGGCAACTAAGGTAACTAGTTAAAAAGTAAAAGTTATTCTACCAATGTTAAGGATGAGTGAGTAAGTCACAGAGGGGTTAAGTTGTTCCTAGATCTTTCCAAACAGTTGTTCCTGGGCTACCAGCTAAATTCAGCAAAACGGGTGGGATTAAATAAGATCATACACTTGATGTGTTAAAGAAAGATGATTACATTTTTTTTTATTGAAACATAACTGATTGTACATATTTGTGGGGTACAGAATTGACTATTTACTATCAGTTTGTATACAATATGTGATGATCAATTCCGGATAATTAGCATATTCATCATTGCAAAACGTAATCATTCTTTGTGGCAAAGCTAAAATTTGAACTTAAGCAGTTTAGCTTCAGAGACAACCACTTAACTACCATATAGTATTACAATTTAGAATGACTTTCTCACCTGATATCTGAATTTCTGAGAAAATAAAATAAAAGAAAAAGTTGTTCTTTCTCTTTTCCTTTTTTCTACTTCCTAAATCTCATAAATGCCCTCAGTTTTTCATTTTTGGTATATTGGTATTGCTACCTATTTTCATGGAAGTGGAGCATATTACATTTTAATTTTTAACTTTCTTCAAAGAAGACATAATTTTTTGAGGATATAAAAATGTATATAAGTTACAATATATATTTTAAGACATAAAACATGGAAGCGAAAAATTTTGAGAAGGTTGCTATAATCTGTTCTGGAATATGCCCTTTGTATATAAGGAACACAAACTACTTAAACTAGCTTAAATGAAGTTGGAGCTTTATTGTAAATTTAAGGCAAAGTTTTAAAAACTCCTAAAAATAAGTAGACACCAGACCTTAGGATAGCTGATCGGGGGCTGTTCTGGTGGCCGCAAGAGCAGTTCATGGGCCTCCACTATTCTGTGGTAGTGTCAACAACCCTGCTGCCAATTGCTATGAGGTCAACACAAGTCACACTTGTTGGAGATTTATGATCTTGTATCAAAAGGTAAGCTGGGTCAGTTACATCTGTCTTTCAAAAATTTCAACTAAGATATCAGTATACAGGAGAAATCATGCTAGTCAATAGCTGGATAGAAATAACCAGATGCAGAACCCATATTGACAATGGTAACCAACATAAAAATGAGGCTAATGAAATATTTAATGGCATACTACAATACAATCTCACATTACTTTTTATAATTTTTATGTTCTGTGTCAACTTTAAGGGAATTTGTTTAGTCCTGTACTGTTAATTTTCCAAACTAGATATGCAAACAAACCTATTCCTCATCTCACAAAAATTTTGTTAGTGGGATACATTTGAAGAAGACTTTAATTTCTTTGACAATTATATAAAAATGTAAGGCAAGTGTTGTCAGATATAAAATGTGAAACTGAATTCGAGATAATTTGCATGCTCTGTAAGTGATGATAACAATCTTGTCAACATCCCTTTAAAATAAGGTCTAAAATACAGTAAAAACATAGTTACTGGGCCAAAATGAATCTTCATCACTGAATGATTTTTGAAAATTATCTGTAGTACTGACATAATGCACATGCTAATAAATATTTACTAGGTTATCTTTAGATTAATTCAAGAATATGGTTCTTATAATTTCTAACATTTCACATCTATGAACTGAAGATCTGTACATTAGCAGAATTAGAATGTGGTTTCTGAAAGGAGAAAAACCTGGCAAGCTTGTCTCTGATTTTTTTGAATTAAAGGATCTAGACTCACATTTTACGAATATATAGTCATTCTTTTAGCTAGATAAAGCTTTGCACTCGAGAGGCTTAGAATTTTATAAACCAAACCATTATGATTCTGTACTTTCATTTCAATACAGAAGAGAATTAGTAAATATTGAAGAGTCTGGTGAAAAACCACTATTTGTATTTGTAGTAGGATATATTCAATATGCTACATCTTGAGAGATTCAGCTGTGAGTGTAAAGTATATTTTTCTATCTGTCTAATACAATTTCTGTAATTTGAAATATGACTTAGAGTACTTGGAGAGACCACAGAAATTAAAGTTCAATTAAAAGAACGGTATAATTTCAAATGACTGTGAAATGTTTCTGTACCATGGGAGGCATAAAATGTACTCAATAAAAACTTGAACTCCATAAACAGATAAACCGTGATTTAAAACCTGATTTTTCCCACTTAATCTCTTTAAAACACCATTTCTGTATCAGTGAGATAAAGTCCCTAACCTATCTAAATATTTGTTACTGTGAGGATTAAATGAGGTAATACAGATAAATTTCTTAGCACATAGAAGGTATACAACAAATGGTAGGTATAGATCATAGAATATAAAATACCAAATAAGAAGATAAAGAGTTAATAGAAAAAGTAGAAAAACTAAAAGTAATTAAGGTTATTTTTAGAGTGCAAAATTTGTTGGTAATTCCAAAGTTCAAATTTCAATTAAAGTATTTATCATTATTCCCTTTTTGATGTTTAAAAATGTACTCTCCTGGAACTGCTTTAGGGCAGAACTACCTGAACTGAAAACAATTGCTAAAAAATGTAAAACAGAAAAGAGAAATGTACTTTCAGCCCTGGTAATGTCTATGGACTGGACAAGTAAAAGGATGTTCCTCAGATCCAAGATGAATCTGTAAATTATGACTTGGTAAATTATATACTAACCACTGTTTAGAAAACATTGTCAATCAGATATTTAGGAGAGACAGGGAAAATGTAAATCCCAGTACACGATAGCTAGAAAGCTGATGTAGCATATTTAACCTTTGATCTTCTATTTAAAATAACATGTTTATAGAAATCTGCATGATGAGACTGCTTTGCAATTGGGTAGCCACAAAACCTGAAGGCCAGATGCTGGAGACTGCTAGTGGTAAACAGTTTATTAAAAGAGTTGCATCTCTTCCTCAAGGGAAGTAACTAGTTTTTAAGGAGAAAGTTCTTGCACTTTTCACACTTGAATCACCTTGAACTATTTTCTGGCTGGATAGTCAAAAAAAGAAAATATCTTGAAACAGCTGAGAGGAGATGAGTACTTGCTTTGATGGCTCTGGCTTGGGGAGCAGGTCTTCACATGGCTGCCTAGAGGTCTGTGGCTGCCTAGTGGCCCGTGGCTGCCCAGAGGCCCTTAGCTTTTTCAAGACTCAGTCTCTGCCTCATCTGAAACATTGAGGGGCTGGGCAAGAACTAGTGGTTTTACTTGACTCTTTACTTCAAATAAAATTCTAAGGAGAAACCAAACTTGTAAAATAAAAATAAATACAGATACTCCTTTTGAACCAGGTGTGTGTGTGTGTGTGTGTGTGTGTGTGCCAGTAGTGCTGTCTGCTTATCTTCTTCTCCTCCACAGCATGCTGTTTCTTCCCCAAAGTGGCACCTTTCCTCCAACTCCTAAAGTTTCTCAGTACCAGAACATAGAAATAATCAGAGGAAAGTTTGCAAAAACAACACTGCACCAAGTGTCATTCATTGTTCTTCAGAGCATTATTGTTGAACTTTTTGAAGAACTTAGATGGGAAACTTACAAAAGAAAAAACCATAAGTAGCCATTAAAGTATTTAAAATTCAATTAAAAATTTTTTAAATCAAAAAGAAAATACCTTTTTACGAGGATCTTAACAAAAATTCTAATAAATGATATTACGAAGATTGAGATGGTTCTGGGTACACAGATGCTTTCATTCACTGCTAGTGAGAATGTGAACTGGTCTAACATTTCTGGCACACATTTGACAATGTTTACCAAAAGCTTTTAGGACAGATATACCATTGAACTGCACAATTCCTCTTTGAGTAACTAATCTCAAAGAAATAAATAAGAAAAAGAAAGTTGTACAATTGAGCTTATTGAAGTTATTAATGATGAGGAAGAGTGGAACCCACCTTATTTATATTAAAACATAATTACAGATTTTAAGTATTTAAACACATATTATAAAGGAGTTTTTGTTTTGTTTTGTTTTGAAATTGGAAAATTTGAAGACTTTTGATGAAAGTACTAAGTATAGAAAGTATGGAATCTCTTGGTTCTTGCTGGGTACTATTGGAAAAAAGACAATGAAAAGCAGAAAGTAATTAATCACTAACTTGAGGTCATATGTGAAAGCCAGAAGATCTCTTAAGCAACACAGAAAGAAACTTTCATCTCCAGCAGCTAGAGGGCAAAGAATAGCTAAGGATAAAGGCACAGGACCTTATAAGAGCAGAAAAGCTCCAGAGAATGTTAGATCCTTAACCCTAGCAAGACTGCTGTGCTAAGAATCTTGATTGCAAAGGTGTTTGACCCTGAGATGTGGCATGGAGACATCTGAATCAATGTACTTGAAAATCTTGAATCTACGGATTCCCTTGACACAGGGCTGTAGAAGTAGCCCACTCTTTCGTGTAAAAGCCTAGCATTCTTCCCCGCCTTTAAGACAATACAGAGGTCTCTGCCTCACAAGACAATACACACTCTATTGGGATCTATCCCCACTTCCCTTACTGGTCATCAGAAAACTAAGCAGGGTCATTGGTAAAGGGACACAAAAATCAACTATGTTGTGTATTGATAAATTAAAAAAAAATATATATATATATATACAAAAAAAATTATAAAAAATAAAAAAAGAAAGGAAAGAAAAAATAACCAGGGTCAAGTCACGACACTTCCCTGCTTGAGAAATGCTGGGACTAAATAGAAAGAGCTGCAGGATCAGCCAACATGTATGAATAGGAGCATGGAGAGTGTGTATGGGACTGGATTCTGAGGGTATTGAATTGAGGTGGGGAGGTGACATATGATATTGAATAAGAGAGAGTTCATCAATATGGGAGGATTATCACATGATATAAAATTTATCACCCAGTGAGGACCTTTGACAATAGTGATAACATGCCACCATTCTTGAAAGCTTAGAAAGAGATGATCCCCAATAAGTAAATTAGAGATGCTAGAACTACCGTGGCAGGCAGTGGTACAGGCATTAACAAGTTCAGAGAGGGAGGTGTGCTCGTGGAGGAGCACCATGTACAGCTGGAAAATCTGAGCTTCTTGTGGGAGAACCCGGAGGAAACTCCACCTATCAAACTGAGAAGAGTTGTTCTAATGAGGGGCATCAGCACTTCTGAGTAGCTCAGTGATAACTGCCTGTTATAGGCCAGGGGTAACATAGGAGATGCTGTTACAATTTTGGATTTCCTGATAGCAATGAGGATGATGAGTTCAAGAATAATAGAGGCTAAGTGACAGAACACTCAAACATCAGGAGCAATATAGGTACAATTATAATAATTGTTAGGAAGGTTAGAGGGGCAGCCTGAGAGACCTGGCCTACAGAGAACTGTGGAGACTTTATGGAACATAGTCTTCCTAGGGGCAAGATAAATGGACAGTCAATAAGAGTATTATTCAACTTATAAAATTTATATAACTAAAATAAATAAAAGATTTGGTGGGATGACATCCCAATAAAACATCATGATCCTTTGTACAATTTTCAGACCTCATTCTATTTTTAGATCCTAAATCACCTACTAAAAGAAAGGCTGAATCCTCATGAGGAAGTATTTTGCAATACCATGGCAGATACATATAATAATTCTTCAAAAGCAACCTATGGCCATTTACACAAATAAGGGGATTGCTCAGAAATTTTTGGATATGAGGCTTAGGCTGAGGTTGATACACTGGGATCCAAAATATCACCAAGACTCCCTCCATTAGAGTGGGAGGTACATGTAGAATAGGTTAAAAAATGGAATCCTGGCCCATGTTTAGCTCACAGTGTCTTACATTTATCTGGTGGTTATTTCTCCAGTCCCCAAATACACAATTGGAATGAACACGTTTGATAGTTGGCAGAATGCCTACATTGGTTCCTTGTCCTGGGAAGTAAGAGCTAACATCGTAGGAAAGGCCAAATAGAAGCTTTGAAACTGATTCACCTCCCACGTCCCATTTCCACCCTCACCCCAAATAATAAACTTAAAAAAAATCACGTTCTAGTAAGAAAGTCAAAAAAGAACATAATCTCAACATAATCAAAGCCATATATAATAAACCCACCGCCAATATCATCCTGAATGGGGAAAAACTGAAAGCTTTTCCTTTAAGAACAGGAACCAGACAAGGATGCCCACTCTCACCACTCCTATTCAACACAGTATTGGAAGTATTAGCCAGAGCAATCAGAATTGAGAAGGAAATAAAGGGCATCCAGATTGGAAAAGATGAAGGCAAACTGTCCCTGTTTGCAGATGACATGATCCTATATATCGAACAGCCCAAATCATCTACAAAAAAACTCTTAGAGGTGATAAAAGAGTTCAGCACAGTAGCAGGATACAAAATCAACACACAAAAATCAGTAGCATTTCTATTCACCAATAGAAAAAAAAAAAAAAAAAAAAAAAAAAAAAAAAAAAAAAAAAAAAGAAAGTCAAAAAAGAACACCATCCTTAAACACATAAAGGATTCGGGGGGTGGGGGTGGGGTGGTTCCCATAACATCTTTATTTGATTAACTAGTTTGGTACTTAAAAAACATGTAGATTCTGGCAGATGATAGGAACATGGACATGGCCCACAAACCTAGGCAAATTGCAGCCCCAATTGCAACCACTGTATTAGATGTGATATCTCACAGCCCTAGGTACATTGGCCTGGTAAATCTACTCTTTTTCATTGCAAGAAAGAGGAACAATTTGAATTGTTCCTGGTAAATCTACTCTTTTTCATTGCAAGAAAGAGGAACAATTGTGGGAGAGGCAAGAGTGTGCAAATATGCTTTGGCTCCAGAGCTATGTTAACTCTCCTACTCTCTGTCATAAGATAGTGTGAAAGAGCCTGAACCATCTGGACATTCCAGAGATAGTCCATTATTTTGATGACATCAGGTGAATCAGACAAGCAAGTAGTGGGAACCATGACGGTTTGGTAAGACACTTCTGCTCATACCAAAGGTAGAAGATTAACCCTATGAGATTGTAGGCCCCCTGTTTTGACCTGGTCATCTACTTTCTGGGGAGAAAAGTGACTGGAGGTCAAAATACATATTGACTCATTGGCAATGGTGAATATCTTGGCTATTTTTTCTTAGGGTCCTGGAAAGATAAAATACGAAAAATCAGGGAGCAGAAGTTATGGGGAAGAGGCAAAGGAAGTATGGGGGAGAGGCATATAGATGTGTGTTAATTGTGTCCTGTTATTCGTACTTTTGATGTTTGGACACCTTGGGGGCTTGTGTAGCCAGGGTGGATTGCTCCTCATAGGGCTAGCTAATTCCAAATGATAGCAAACAATTCCCTGAAAAGTATTTCTTTCATATGTAAACCAACCAATCTGCACCTCAACCACCTTCTTTATTAAGATCTTAGACTTCTATACTCTAGGTCACTATTTCTCCACCCTGATCATCCCAGGGCCAGGCACAGCACAATTAGGGACAGCCACTACATCTAAGAGCTCCTGAAATTATTCAATACAGCCAATCCTAAACCTGCTGTTTCACATGTTCCCTCGTTCACAAAGAAACCACAATCAAAGTTTTTGCCATAGTTTCCCCCTCTCCCTCTGCCTCCTGACTGACCCCAGTACTTCCTTGTGTAGTCCCTGTGGTGGTGGTGTGGCATTCTCCCATCTGTTGAAATCTGTGACTATAACATCTTTTTAATGGAAGTCATCTACTGATATGTTGGCTTCATAATTTCTGAATAATAATAAGACATTTTAAAACAGTGCAATAGACTGTATGCTTGTGACCCCCCCCCGCCCCCAAAATTCATATGTTGAAATCTTTACCCCCAGTGTGATGGTATTAGGAGATAGGGCCTTTGGTAGGTGATTAGACAATGAGGGTGATTCCCATAGAGTAATGTTTCCACCAGAGGATGGAGTAAGAGTTCTATTGCTTCAGCACTTCCATCTCCAAAAGACAAGCAGGCAGAAAAGTTATCCCTTGGCAAGAGTAATTGGCCCTGATCACCAGTAGTAGGCCTGGTGCTCAAGTGATTAACTAATGAATCCCTTTCTGCACAATTTTGATGGTAAATGTACAGTATTGCTACCTAAAAGGATCATAATGGATAAGAGAATTTAGATTCTTTAGGGATGAAGGTCTGGATCACCCTACCAGGTAAACCAACTAGACCCCCAGAGGTGCTAGACAAAAGTGAAGAGAATGTGGAGTGGATAGTAGAGGAAGAAGAAAATGAGTATAAGCTGTGGCCTGAGTCTAGCTGCAGTGGCAGGGTTTATAGTTCTTTCCACTAACGATCCTCTTTTACATTTTACCAGAAGAGCAAACCAGCCAGAATCTTGGAGAAGCTGTTCCCGGGTGCATTCTACTTAGTAGATGAAGCAAATGAACCTGAGTGGTATGAGGGGTGGACTGTGATGGATGCACTGGAATGCCACAGTTTAGCACCTAGGCACTTATTTGCTGAGCTTGGGGGAGTGTTAGTTGCTGGTTTCTCCCAGATGAATCCATTTCTAGGAATTTCTTTTGGCCAAAAATATCTGCCTTTTACAAAGTTATGCTCTCCCTGTGGGGATGGTCCACATCTAATGAGTGGTCCATGTGGAGCTCAATGGCCTGCCCTCTTGTTTCAATTTGGAAAAACTCTTAAGGGCTATTGCAACTCTCAATAGGTGACTTTAACTTCATGATTCCTTGCCCTCTTAAATGCCAATTGAACTTTAATACCAATTGACTTCAATCACCCACTCCCCAGGCCACCCCACAAAATTTGTCATAAGCTTATGTTGTTCCACTCAAAACATAAATGTCTTGGTTCTCTGAGCATGCTGACTGATACCATACGTTTCCAGAGCTCTCATTAACTTACTCAACTGTACCTGGTCTTTGACTTTATCCATAGCCTTCAATGTTCTCATTCAATGAGAGTCTCTTCTTTCTTTCTTAATGATATTTTTTTCCTTAACAATGTATTATATGTTGTGATTAATTATCTGACCAACAGATACCCTCCCTCACAGATCCTCTCATCAGTAAATAACTCTGGACCTTTGCTAAAACTTTTTTGTCTCTTTTTCTAAAATCCTGAACAAAAATCTTACAATTTTGCAGAGCGGTGTAATTATAATTCATTATAATAACTTTGGTCATCAAAATCACTTCTTAATCTTTCTATTTTTATTGGGCGTATCTCTTTCTTATTTCTTTCATACACTGTATCAAAGCTTCATAATTCTCAGCCTTTGTTTTCAATGTTCCACCTTGGTTGCTAATCTCACTCTGCGCTTCCTGCCTCACTTTCTACAAACCTATCCCTATTACCTCTCCTTTTTCCAGTTTGTTTAAGACTAATTCTTCCTTTTCTTTGGACTTTATTCTATCAGCCATCCCTTCTTCAACTCAAGCCTTCTATCACTGCTTATGCTAAGCCTAGGAAAATGGTCAAGATTCTGTCATAGATTAAGAAAAAGAAATGCTGCCTTAACCCCTATGGCTCTTCTAGCTATGATCTAATCACTCTTGTATCCTCATTTTTCAAAATCTTTGACAAAATTTTAACTGATCATGAGGAAAATGGAGACAGTTTGGTCAGGCTCCCTCACTTCATATATGGCAGGGCATGACTCAGCATGTCCACTATAAACATGTTATGTAACTGTGGTATAACTGTGCATGTGTGTCCATGTACTATGTGGCTCACTGCCACTATTGTGTACTTCAGTATAAAAGACAATGGCTCTGATCCACTGGCTGGCAGAGCTCACATCCAAATAAAGCATGTCAACCTAGCCATCTACTGCCAGAATCTTTTTCCAACTACCTGACTTACAACCTACACAGGACGGGGTTGAGGGGTCTGTGATCCAGCCCCACACTGATTATTGCCATTGTTAAATATATTTCTTGATCATTCATGATGTGGTTGAAAACAGGATAAATAGAGCTATAGAATGTGTGGTATAGACATATTTACAAAAATAAGCTAAAAAGTCCCAACTTATTGAGGTTGTGTATATATAATCAAAAAGAAAAAAAAATGTACCTGGAATGAGAAAATTTTCTTCTTATCATTAACTTTTATAATGAATATCAGTACAATAATAAAAGTATTTATAAAGTATTTAAGTAGTATAAAAAATCATGATAGATGTCGGGCCTTAAAAACCAATGCCACCTTAAGTGACATTACAAGCGGCGCCATTTTGGGCCCACAAGGGCGTATTAACGTGGCAGCCTAAGACGGCGCGGCGCCGGGAGGAAGTAGGGTGGGGGTGTCTGCAGGAATCTTGCCTAAGCCCTTATTGGCCAAATCTGCGCTCGTGAAAGGCATTGAGATGTAAAGCTAGGCATTGAGACAGAATGCATGCCCTTGACCTTTAAGCTGAATGTTAAAACCTCCCCTCCCTATCTGCCTATAAAAACAAGTGCTTGTGTGATAATAAATGGAACTGCCTTGACAGAACCCCTGCTGTGTCTGAGTGTCCTTTAACTGGGCTGGGGGGCCGGCGGTGTACTCACCTCTCTTCACAGCTCTCTTCCCCTGTCTCCTTCCAAAGGGGACTGGAGGGAAAGAGTAATCCAGGCCCGTTCGCTCGCTCACCAGAAGGAACGAGGCTAGTGCTGTACGGGTCAGCCGCCAGCTGTGGACCCGACAGATAGAGTGATCACCATCATCCTGATTAATAAAGACACCATTGCCACTAAATTGAATTCTACTGTGTTTCCTTCTCCAGTTCCATCTTGTTCCTTCCCCTAAGAGTAATTGCTATCTGAATTTTGTATTTTTTGTTCCTTGCCTCCATATAGTTTTACTAAATTATTTGTAAACTTAAACAATATAATGTTTCATTTTGCATACTTTTGAGATTTATATAAGTGGAATTATGCTATGTCTTGCTTATCTTTGGTCAACATTATGACCATGCTATTATGTGTATATAAAATTCAATTATTTTATAATATTTTAATATATGAATGTACGGCAATTATTTATGTATGCTACTGTTAATGGCTATTAGTATCAAAAAGTGCTGCTATAGGTATTCCTGTACAAATGTATTGCTATACTTGCACAGGTCTTCTGGGGGTTTTGTTTTTTAGATAAGAAGGGTATCCTTTGCATGGCTGACTATGTTCTCAGGGCTAACTAATCTTAGATAAAAAGGAAGATACATCATGCTAATTTTAAAGTAAAGAAATGCCAGAATTTCACTTTACTATTTGTGTAAGTTAGAGACCTGCAATGCAATCCACCCAGGTACTTTCTGAGTGGTATTTGCAATACCACAGGGGCTGGAGATGGAAGGAAATGAATGCCTTGACTCCATGCCATCACATAACTTACAATCTTATTGGGAATTACTATTGCTTACTAAAGACAGATCTGAAATTATGGAAAAAATGTAAAACTAAAAGGAGCTTAAGGTCTAAACATAAAATTGTTAGGCAAGTTAATTAATAAAATAATTAAAACCTATGGGCTTGAATTGATTAAAGATCAAACTTCTGGTTCTGTGTTCATGTAGAAAAAAAGCTGAGGTAAAATGAAATATTTTCATAGTCTTATTTTCCTTTTGGTTTAACTTTAAAAGTAAATCTTAGTGATTAACAGATGACATTTGCATTTAATCCAAACAATTTTTGCTGAATGAAAAAGTAATTCACAAGAAACTTTACATAGAAATGTCATGTTGATAACATTTTCAAAATTGAATTTTTTTCTTTAATTGATCTTTTAAATGATGACTCAGACTGATTTCCACCAAGATTGCTTGATTATCCATTTTCCCCTAGAGTTTTTAATTAAAAGGTTAGAAATTGGGATCTTCCCTTCTTTGTTTGATTGTAAATTTAATTTGGGACCTCAGATTACCTGGTTTTATTATGCCATAGTTCCAACACCAAGTAAATTTCCCAAATGCTTTGCTGTATTTCAGGATATATTTGGTATATGATTACTAGATTTAGCAAAACAAAACAAAACAAAACAAAAACAAAAACAAAACAGGATGCCCAGTTAAAACTGAATATCAGGTAAACAATGAATCATTTCTCAGTGTAAGTATGCCCCAAATTGTTTGTTCTTTATCCATAATTCAAACTTAACTGGGAGTTCTGTACCTTATCTGGCAACCCTAATTTGGTGATATATGAAGTTGAATCGAGAAGAAAACTTGTAGCTCTGGGGGAGGGCTAGCATGCACATGAGGACAAGCTAAGAAGATTAGATTGCTTGGGGTGGAAAGTTGAAGGTTGCAGGACTACTGAGTTAGATTTGACAGAGAGGACAGGGGCAAACACCTGACCGGGATAAGGTGCCCATGTTAACAACCTGATCATTTTCATTGGAAATTGGAGCAATGTGTATTATGAATATTACGAACATATATATTCTGCTCTAGCTCCAGTCTAAAGACATCCTGATCAGCATAGCCCAGAGAACAAATCTGTCTGGGAAATTTAGATAGAATAGAAAGGCATATACTTATTGAGGTTAGGTAAAATAAATTTTAAAAATCCAAGAACACTAAAATAAAAGAGAATTACCATAACAAATAGATAAGAAGAGGACCAGTTACTGTTCCTATGTTCAGAGGCTCCTAGGAAGTTCTAGTACTGTTGAAATTATGCTTTTCTTTTCCTTCTGTTTACCTTCCTTCTTTTTGGGCCATAATTTCTGCCTGAAATCCCATTACCTTGGCTTAAATTTTTGATTGCTATTAAAATGCCAGTACCCCAAGGTGCTCCATTTTGCTCAAGGCAGTGAAGAGCCAAGTTGATGGGTTATAACTGGGGATCTCCACTCTTACTGTGCACTAGAATTCCAGGGGGGGTTTTTTTTTTTTTTTTTTTTTTTTTAATATCAATATCCTGGCTCCATATTTAGAGACTGACTCAGTTTTTCTAGGTAGGGCCCAGCATCAGACATTTTTTAAAAAGTTCACCAAGTGATTCTCATATTCAGTCAGTACTGAGCATTAGTTTGTTGCAGCATCGATTGGAGTACTTGTGGGCAGCAGAATAAAAGGAAATTGTTCAGTGGCATCAAAGGACTGAGTAAAATTGAGCTGAGGAGTGCTCCAAGCAAGCGAACACACAAAAACAAGTTTGGTTGATGTCTTAGGTATCTCCACAGGGGGATACCTGAGTGTTTTCTGCTTAAGAAAGGTTTTATCTTTTTTTTTTTTTTTTCCTTTTTGTCTTTTTTACTGACTGGTAACGGGATCACAACCCTCGGTGTCGCGCCCGTACCGGGGACCAGCAACGGGATTGCAACCCTCGGTGTTGCGCCCGCACTGCGCTCAGCCAGTGAGCGGGAACCGGTCTCCACATGGGATCCGAACCCTCGGCGGGAGCGAGCGGCATACTCTCCAGTGCGCCACCAGGCCAGCCCAGAAAGGTTTTATCTTAATTGACATTGTTCTCACATCTTGGACAGGTCTGGACCATACCTGGTAGCCCACTCCTGAGAGGGTGAGTCCTTTCCAAATGCGCCTCTCCAAATGTGCTCCATTTTCTAATAAAAGAGAAAATGCTGAGTCTTCATCTATCCACATAACAGGGTACTTCAAAAAGTTCATGTAAAAAAATATAATTAAAAGATCATACAAATCTTTCCATGAACTTTTTGAAGTACCCCCATTTCTGTGCATGTGTTTCAGGTGGATTTAAGACTCAAAGTAAGTGTTGATGGTTTATTCTCTGCAAACTTGATTCCTTAGGGAACATGTTTCTATTTGATTGAATGAATCATTAGAGGATGAGGGCAAGGACTTTGAGGAGACTTTGACAATGGTGGGTGGAAGGGCAGATGGGGCTTTCACTTAAATATTACAAATAATTTGTCATGGTATGTGGAACTTTGTCTTGTTAGATCTCATTTTATGGTGAATCACATCATTTTATTATTATGATTTTAAAAATATTAAGCCAACCTGCATCTCTGGAATACATATGGCTTGGTCATGACACATAATTTTATACATATATGTGTTTGGTTGTTGCTTCAATGCTTATGGTGTTGCATCTATTTTTCATGAGTGTGATTGTCCTATAATTTCTTGAAAAGAAAAAAAGGCTGGTGTTATCAAAGGTGACTTTATTAGTTTCATAATTCTCAATATTCATTTCTCTTGAAATTGAAATAGATTTTTTCTTTTACTTTTTGGATAAATCAAGGAAAGTACTACTCTGTGTATGCACAGTGAGTAATGAGCACATAAAATTCATAAGAAGTTGTGGAAAAGATACATATCAATGTATATAAAGAAAATTTTGACAAAGCTAGGGAATTTCAGGGTTAACCTAATAGGGATTAAATCTTGTAGATGTTACTTGATACAAACATCACAAAGAAATGTATGATCTGAAACAATGCACTATTTTGCTTAATAGGTTTTTAATCTTATTATAAAGGCAAAACATTAATTAGATAAAATGAAAAATACAAAAAATTATAAAGAAACTACATTTGCTCAAAATTGCAAAATCTGTCATAATTACAGTAAACATCCTGGATCACTTTCAGTCTATTTCCATCCATTTTCATGTAATTGGGATATTCCTGCATAGTTTATATATAATTTTATAGTTTATTCTTTTTATTGTCTGTTTCATTCATTTTTCCATGCAATTAAAAACTGAGAAAACACACAAGTTGAACATTATCCCTTCGTGTCAGCTCTGTTATTAGACATTTAGGTTATTTCTAACTTTTCACTATTATAAATAACTTGTGTTGAACATCTCTTTATCAGTGTTACATTTTAAATAGCTTTGGAAGGAAACTTGACCACATTTTTATCATGGGACCAGCTTTATCTTAAATACTTGCCACCAAAGGTGTGGTATGTAGAACACAGCTACAGCATACCATGGAAGCTGATTACAAATGCAGAATCTCAGGCACTGTATTGAATCAGAATCTGCATTTTAATAAAATGAATCTGAATCTACTTTTAATATTGAATGCGTGCTGGGCCCATAATATTGAATGTGAATCAGAATCAGACCCACTGAATCAGACTCATCAAATCAGAATCTACATTTTAAAGAGAAGGCCAGGTGATTCTTGTTAGAGAAGCACTGTATTTTAGAGTCTATTTCACGCAGACTACAGGAGGATTGGTTCCCTGAGGGGATTCTCAGAGCATCCGGACTGGTTCACTGAGAGGTGGCTTGAGCATTTTGATTGGTTACCAGGAGGCCACTCCCAGCCACGTTTTGGCCTTGCTACAGCTTTGCTTTCTAACTTCCCGTAAACAAGTACCTCTCAATTTGTTTTATTCATTAAAATTACTTGGGAAGTTTCTTGAAAATACTGATCTGGGGTCCAACCCCAGCCCTATTAAATGAAAATCTCTTGGGGGAGGGAAGTGTTTTTAAAAAGCTCTCCAGGTGGGCCAGCCTGGTGGTGCACTGGAGAGTGCGCCGCTTGGGAGCCCGGCGGCGCTCCCGCTGAGGGTTTGGATCCCATGTGGAGACCGGTTCCCGCTCACTGGCTGAGCGCAGTGCTGGCGCAACACCGAGGGTTGCGATCCCGTTACTGGTCAGTAAAAAAAAAAAAAAAAAAAAAAAAAAAAAAAAAGCTCTCCAGGTGATTCTAATAAGCAGCCAAGTTTGGCAATCATCGTTGCATATAAACAAAATGAAGAGAAGAAAATAAATCCAATGACAGTTAGAAGATGGCTGTTTCTCATCAACCTGCTAAAAGCTGTTATCTTCAATGCCATCAGTACCAAATTTGCGCAGCTGTAGAGAAAGGGTGTGAAGGGAGGGAAAGTGGTTTATCTGGCGAGTGTTTGAATATTGAAGGAATTACTTTAACGGAATTTCCTGTAAAGGGATTATACTCTAAAGGGCTCAGGGCTGACTTTGAAAGCCCACAGTACACATGAAGTGACTGCGTGTGTCTTTGTTTTGTACATGAAAGGCAGGCAGGTTGAAGGGCAGGCTTTGCAAAAAGGGTTGTGTATAAGTAAAACAATCAGGTGATTTTTTTTTTTTTTTAAATAACCCCTACCTAACTAATTTTATTTGCAAGGATTGACATTTCAAGGTCTTTTCATATTTATCAGATTATTTGGAAGCCAAAATATATCTCGATAATTCCAATTTAATTACAGATTATGAAATAAAACGACTGGATGCATCATTGTATCTTAAGCCATGGAATTTTCAACACCATTGTTTTCTTTTTAATAGGATTTGAAACTTTGGTGTTGGCTCTCCCCTCAGGTCATGTTTGCTTTGGCCTCTGTTCACAGTAAGGCAGTGTGAAATGCCTAAATTGTGTTGTTTCTAGTAGCTAATTCTATTTGTTTTTTAGCTATAACAAGTTTAAGAAGAATTTAAAATGCTAATCTTGATACTATTATTAATATGATATCCTTTAATTCTATTCAACCCAGTTATTTGTTTTTATTTTTAATACATATCTCTTATGCTTGTAAAAAAGATAGGGGATAGATAGTTCTCAATAAAACCACACCCACACACACAAATACACACCTGATTATCAATGCCTTATTATTTTAATTACTTGACTTCATCTGTAACACACAAATTTATTTTATCTTTGCCTATCCTTTTGTTTGGCTTTTTTTTTTTTTTAAGAACAAAAATAGGAACAAAATGTACATTCAACTTGTGATATTTTTCTTTTCCATAATCTCATAAATTTAGGATATTCTTATTAAAAAACTGTGTTTAAATTTTGCTTTTTTTATTATTATCATGAAAATGAGTTTCTTTATTTTAAATTCTAGATCCATGAAATGTTGCATTTAGTCTCTATACAGGTAACTAATTTAACCTTTTAAAAACTTGCAAGGAAATTCAGAAATGGTTATTAATGAAAGGGCCATGATACAGACTGGGTGTGTTCATTCTCTTCACAGAGGATAAGCCTTAGAAACCACTGATAAGCTTTTAATGTGAAATATACTCCTTTTTAACCAAAGGGTGGGAAAAAATCTTCAAGTGTATGGTTGATGATAAAAACACATTTTATACTTATTTTTTTAAAAAAATTCCCATGTGTCCAAACAACTTACTGTACAGGTTATATTTAAAATTAACCAGGGTTCAATCAAATAGTTTTACTTTCACTTTCTGAAAGACCTTCCTGAATCACCCTGATTCTCTTAAAATCAGCAAAGAGTGAAATTAGCTAACTTGACAATATATTTTTCTTGGTCTGAGACTTTATCTGCTCTTTTCTCACAGGGTGTTGTTTTCTCCAAAACTGTTGAGAAGAAGGCATTCTCTTTCTTTATTATAAATAAATAATTCTTTAGAAGCATGCTGAGAACTCTCATTTTTAGCTTCTAGGAGTTCTCTCTTCCAAGTTGTATCAGATTATCAAATACCCATGGAATTGAGTTGTGTATTGTGCTGTTCGGGTTTTATTTTGAATGTGTCATTTGCCCTTCCATAGGTCTGTCTTAGTCTGTTTGAGCTGCTATACCAAAATACCATAAATTGGGTAGCTTATAAATAATAGAAAGTTATTTCTTGTAGTTTTAGAGGCTGGGAATTTCAAGATGAGATCCATAGATTCAGTGTTGGGTGAAGTCCTGTTTTCTGTTTCACACAAGGTACTTTTTCACTGTGTTGCCACATGGTGGAAGGGGTGAACAAGGTGGAACGGGTGAACAAAAGGGGTGAACCTCTTTTATAAGGGTACTAATCCCACTAGGGCCCTCATGACCTAATCACCTTCTAAAGACCCCAGTTCCTAATATTGTCATTCTGGGGTTTAGGATTCCAACATGAGAATTTTGAAAGGACACAAACATTTAGACCATAGTAAGGTCAAAATAGGTGCCATCCTGTTTGCCTTATTTATCACAACATTTGAGGAAGATAGTGAAAGGCTAAAGAACCCTCTGGGTTTACCAGATATTCTTTGCAGATTTTTCAGGATTAGAACCCATAGCTCTTTCCAAGACAAGAAAATCTTTGGATGAAGTGATTGTAAAAATGTTCTTGACCTTTATTTTTATGAACAATACTATGGACATTAAAAAGTCTCCTAATTGGTGGGAAAATGACAAAATATTTCACAAGTGAGATGGCAAAGATAATCCAACTGAACCAAAATTTTCCAAGACAAACTAATGTAATCAGAATAATTTGAGTCTTGACCAAGAAAATGGAGCCATTTTAGAAGAAGAATATCATGGGTTTCTAAGACAATTTTGGCTTATACCTTTATTTTAGTGAACAGTTCTATGCTTTAAAAACAAACAGCTGTACAAACTAAAGTTGAAAATCTGTATATTTCCATGTCTAAATACTTGATTCCTTTCTCTATTTCTTTATTTTAATGCTAGTTTTTAATCTACCACATCCCTTTGTTTGTTACAAAGTTGGCCTCGTGAGACCGGTGGAATAAACATCAAAATGTGTTTTTCATTTTCCCCCAACTACAATCTTCATTGTTTTCCTCCTTACATTTTAATTTCACTCTTAGTCTTCAAAAAAAGGAACAATAATACCAGATGGTACAAGTCTGATGCCATTCTCTGCTTCTTTATGTGAAGTCAGGTAGTTGGCAACATAAATCATTCATGCCAATGATGAATTGGAGCCCCATAGATGGAGAAGCCTCAGTCAAGTTCATAAAATTGGTGCAGTAGTCTTTGCTTCTCTCCTACTTTTGATAATAGCAGCTCTTTCTTAGCCTTATCAAGGCTCAACCCTATAAACAAATTTTACAGATGTTTTCTTACGGTGTTCTTGAAGGTGTTAACTGATACTTAAGATGCTAGCTACTATTGAGGGTTGACTATTAATGGAGTCCATTCAGTCTCTACAGTGGATCTTTGGACAGGTAACATACTTGTATATGGAGACGTCAACCTGCATCCCCAAATATGAAACACAGTGTCATTACCCTCATGGAACCCATGACACAGTAAAGCAATCTATGAATAAAAACTTCTCACTGCAAATGAATGGTACTAGGACTTTTGAGCTTTCTAAGCTTTGTGAGTTTTCCCATAGTGATTTAAATAGCTATTCGATCCTTTAATTTGTTGCCTAGAGAGTGGAAAGGGGAAGTTTAGGTAATAAAAACTAGATGGACATTCAGATTAGAAAAAACTAGTAGTTTTAATTTAGGTAATTAATATTACATATTCATGATAAATTACCTTGTTGCTTACTGTACCAATAGTAGTAAATTTTACTTTTATTACGAATTGCATTATTCCAGCCTAAAGCATGATAATAACTATGAAACTAGTCTCATCCTTGTCTGAAGTTTTAGTATTAAAATGTTACTTTTTAACTTTTTAATATTGAAAACTTAAGGATAAAATAGTATTAGTGTAAGATGATAAAAACTTTTGGTCAGGTCCATAATGATATCAAAATATAACCATATCAGCTTAGATTATTCTCTTTTATGCTCTTACAGATGTGTAGAAGTGGAGCCAAACTTATAGATAAATGAGCTACAGATCTGATCTGGAGGTGTTATTCAGAATTATCTCTGTTGCAATGGCTGCTATGAGGAGACATTTAGGACTAATGTGAAACATGAGGACAAAAGAGAATCTCAGACTTGAGTCCTAGAATAAAGCCAGTCAATAGCAGGTCTGAATCAAGCCAGGAAAAAGCACCATAAAAACTCTGCATGGAAAGGACTGGTTCAGAGTGTGCAGTTGCTGAAATCTATAAAATGGCATCAAGCCCAAGAAGAAAAAAGACATGGGTACATCCTGCCTTTCTTGAACCTGGAAGCAGATTTGGCTTCCCAAGAACCAAAAGTCTACCCCATAGGTAGACTCACCTATTCTTTGGCTTGAGAGAATGATCACACAGCGGCTAATAAGGAGGTCCAATGGCTGGTGTAGATACTTTAAATGATTCTGGATGACTTAATAATTCAAATTTTTCTGTCCTGGTAGCAGTCTCCTTTACTATTTGTGGCCACATTGTGTACCAGGCAGTAAATGTCTCAGTAAGAATCAGAATGAACTATATGTGGAAACTGGAGGGGACAGCATAATGAGCTGCTTAAAAGTTTGGAAATGGATTTTTCTGGTTTGAATCCTGACATCAATTCTTGGTTAGTTTTGTGACTTGGGAGCAAATTACTTTGTCTATTAAAAGCTTTAGTTTTGTCATCTGTGTAATGGGGGTACTAACAGCACCAAGCTTACATGATTTTGAGAATTGAATAAGCATAACCATGTGTGAGCATTTAACTTAGAACTCCATGTATTTGTCTGTTAAACTCTCATTGTTAAGAGAGAAAGGCTTTTGAAATTCTCAGGTGGAAGAAATCACTGCAAGTAAATAGATGAGAAATGTTATATTCTACCACTTCTTTTCTCCTTGTATATATTTTCCATAATGAAAATAAATGGCAAAGAGGTAAACAGGGATAGTTAGATTGCTAAAGCAATTATTCTCAAGTATAAAGTTAGTATGCCTGAATAAATGGCTTCTAAAGAGAAGAGCCTGTTTAAAATGCTACTCTAAGATAGGACTAACAATTGGCAATTTTGTATTTACACATACAGCAACTCATAATTTTATGACTAATCCAAGAGAGATAAGATGGAAAGTGTGAGCAGAATAAGAATATGTGACTGAAAGGAAGGACACTTTTCTAAAGGAATAAGACCATTTGTATCTGTTTAACTTTAGGCTGAAAAGTCCCTACAATTAGATCAATCTACTTTCTAACTCTCTTGAACTCCTTATTTCTATATTATAAATGAGTTGAAGGCCAAAGCAATGACTGTACAAAGCAATCTTGTTGAGTCCGGATGGTTCTATCAATTGGCAGGGAACCTGGAACACTGCACGTACAGTGCTTCTGAGGCTGCATTCAACCATGCGGGAAATACTGCTGTGATTTATTAGTGATGTTTGTTGGGGAGAAAGATAAAAGTGCCTATACACATACCAGGAAAATGGCATCCTCGGTATCGTATACCCATATTCAAATTTTAGCTTCTCCAATACCTGCTGTGTGCTGACGTATGGAAAACTGGAATAATTACCATACATTTCTTCTTTGATTACAGAAATGAGTGAAATACCAAGGACACTGAGCATAGAGCTTGGTGCATGTTAAGTCCATGCAAACCCTACAAAGCATTCTCCAGTGTCACAAAGAGCCTTCAAACATGAGTAGGCTGTTTCTGACCAGTGGTCCCCCCAAGACTCTGTACTCAAGAGAGGCTCAGGGTCATAAGTGGTCACAGTTCTAGGGAAAAACTGTGGCAGTGTTCTCTCCCTTTCAGACATTTCACTTAGATGGTAAAAGGCAAGAAACAATTAACCACATGTGATCAGGGTGTTCCAAGAGTTAAACTGGCGCATGTTCTTTTCAGAATGACTAGAAGAGTCCTTTAGTACCAATGATTAATTATGATGAATCATGTAACAAGATAATAGGAGAACTTATTTACCAGAATGCCTCTCAGGGGTGAGTATGCTAGGAGAATTTAAAGAATAGCAATACTATTGCTAGTACTCTCATCCCCCTGGACATGTTTCAGTAGGAGTAGATGGTTATGAGCTGTCTCCTGGATGTAGGGGGTTGATTAAGTACAGGGCCTTTTATTTGTTTGACATTGCAGCAAGGGATATTGGGAAGAACCAGGAAAGCAGAATTACTCAGCACAGTGGTCAAACACAACATGGGGAAACAGAGGAGGGCAGCAGGTGCCATTGCAAAAGATGGAGAGAGTGGCAGAACTAACATGTCGGAGAACCCTTTAGGAAGGAGATAAAATATATATCTTAATATCTCTGTACTGCCAAGTTCCTAAAAAAAACAAACAAAAAAATCAAAACAAAAAAACAAAAACAAAAGAAGAGTACTTGTCCAAGTTCAGTTATTCCAAACTTCCTGTTATTCCCCAAATATGCCTTGGTCCTCTCTCTGGAATGGTCTTCCTCCCTTTCCATCCCTAGCATATTTTTACTCATCATTTTTGAGTCATATCCTTTATGAAACTGCCCTGCTCTCAGGTATGTTTGGCTGCTGTCTCCTCTGCACTGCATTGTGTCTTGGTCAGGAATTGGTGCAATGTTTGTCTGAATGTGTCCTCAAATGAACTGTGAGGGCCTTGGGGCAGAGACCGAACCTAATTCATTTTTGTACCACCTCCTTTTACCAGCACAGCAATTGGCATCAATGCTTAGTGCAGTACTCCACATGTAATTGTTGAAATGATGAGGAATTATAAATAACAGTTCACACTGTTTGAAGGCTGCCAAACTCATTTAAGTTACTCAGTCTTCTTCAATTTGGGTTATACCAGCTGACTTGGCTTTTGCTCTCTCTCTCTCTCTCCCTCTCCTTCTCAGACTTTTGGAAGAACACTTCTTTGGAGGGAAGGCATACTGTCCCTTTCTTCCTTCCACCCTAGTTCCATCCCTTCATCTTCTCTTCCTTCCTTCTCTCTTTCTTCAATGTATCAGTTTTTACAATGTGCTAGGCACTGTATACAATAGACATAGAAAATAGAGGTATGACAGATTCAAAAAGATAATATTTTAGTTAGAATAAAAGAAAAAATAAGCACACAAATTAGGGTTCTCTGCCCCAGACAAGCTAGAGAACTGCTGGCACCCATGGGACAGCGGCAGAGGGCATGAGGGAAGACCACTTAGAAACGTAGTGAGGGATGAAAGAACATGCCTCACTCAGGAAATAGAAAGATTACTGGTGACTGAAGTGAAAATTACAAGTTGCCCTTGGAGGAATAAAGAAGGAAGAGCAGGAGACACATCCTAACAAATCTATCTGTCCCTCATCCTGGAAGTTGTAAGGAATTGCTTAAAGATTTTAGGCAGGGAAGAGGTATAATTATAGCTGAATTATAGAAGAGGATTTTGGCTGCTGGGTGAATATGAAATGGAAAGGCAGGAGATTAGAGGCAGGGAGACCAGTTGGAATACTGTTTTCCATAATCCATGTAAGAAAATCAGAGTGGTCTGGATGGAGCAACATTATGCAGGGACACAGAGTATTTCATGGAGTTACTTGAATGTATCTGTAGCAAGGTGAAGATACTCAATGGAGTTATTAAAAGAATTACAAGTAATAAAGCTAGAGGCTATTCTACATAGGAGAGAGAAAAAAATGGGAAGGGGAGTATTTCAGCAAGTAGCGAAAATATAATGATGAAAAGAAGAGAATTGTCAAGAGCATTAAATGGAACTGAATACCTTAGAAACAAAAGGGACTCTAGAAAATGTCCTTTGGGGTTCATTTCTATCCTCTCCAGCACCCCAGTAGCCATGGGTGTCCCTCCAAGTTTCAGAGATCATGGTCATATGGTAACTGAGGATTTCTTATTCTCAGTCCCCTTTTCATGTCCTGTAATCCTGATGGAATAAAGGTTAAGCTTCCTTAAATGTCACACTATGACTCCACACTAAGAACCGTTTATTATTTCCTCCTGCTCTTGGACTTCCCTGCCTTTGTAATTTTCCATATCAATTCTGCAGCATGCAGACTTTTAGTACCATAAATTAGTATCTTCATTGGTTCTCTTTTCTTTTCCTCTACGAAAATTAGTCCAGGATCTTACTGATTCCTTCTTAGGACCCCTGCCCTTCCTCTAGTCTACATTCCCTGCCTTTGTAATTTTCCATATCAATTCTGCAGCATGCAGACTTTTAGTACCATAAATCAGTATCTTCATTGATTCTCTTTTCTTTTCCTCTACGAAAATTAGTCCAGGATCTTACTGATTCCTTCTTAGGACCCCTGCCCTTCCTCTAGTCTACAGCTATTATCATATTCCTTTCCAGGTGCATTGAACTCTTTGTGGCACTAGGTAGGACAAACCCAAATAAAATAGAGCACACATTTTGATTCCTAATTGCACTGCAACTTGATGGCCACAGCCACTTAGCTGGTTTCACATATCTTTCTTCCTGTCCCTTCATTCATTCCTACATAAAGAGTGTGAGTCATCCCCGCAAGTACTGTCTTCATCATCCCTCTCCTTCTCTGAACCCTGCAGGATCTCTGAGTTTCTGCCTACGTCAAATCAAAACTGATCATGAGTCAGTCTTTATCTAACTGTCCTCCACTTTCATCATAGCCTGATTATGCTCTCTGCTTAATTCAGGCTGACTGGCTCCTCGGGCAGGCACACATACACTGTCACACTTCTCCAGGGCATCTGCAGAGCCTTCCACCCACTTAGTGCGTTTCCACTCCTCTCTGCTATGCCAGTCCCTTGCTGCTTGCTTCAGAGCCCAGCACAATCCTTTACCTCTCCCTACAAGGATTTCTGGTTTTGCATATGTTCTTCTGTGTCAGTCCAGCAAATCCCTCCCTACTACCTTTTTCATCTTTATAAGCCACCACTGAGCACTTTTATTCATTCATGTATTCATTTATTTATGTATGCATTCGTTAATTAATCTACTCAGCAAGTGCATGTAAGGTCTGTGATGGGACAGGCTGTGGTATGATCCTGGAGACAGAGTTGTGAACATGTTAAGTCATGTCCTAGACCAAAGGAGCTTAATGTCTAGTGTAGAAGACAGATACTAAAGCATTATCACAAGAGATAGATAACCACAAATAGTAAAGACTATTATGAAGTAAAGTAAAGAGTGTGAAGAGATTTTAACAGGGTGCTTGATTAAGTTGAGCAGAGCTGAGAAGATTTTTTTGAGAATGTGGCAAAGCATGAATAGGATTTCTTCAGTTGAAATGTTGGGGGAAGAGTTTTCAGAGTGGCAAAGAGCAGGTGCAAAGTCCTTGAGGTGGGAATGGGCTTGGAATAGCCAAAGGACTGTGACGAGTCTGGATAACTGCAGTACGAGTGGTAAGAAGACTTCCCACTTGTGTGTGCCTCTCATAATTATATGGGTCATTATATGCTTGTCACATGCACACCGGCCTCAACTTCAAGGTCCACCAACGTCTTCAGTATTCATATCAGTGTCTTCCAATCTGTACTGATGGTGGGAATCACCTGGGGCATTTACTAAAATTCAGCTTCGCAGTATCTTTCCTTGGAAATTCTGGTTCAGTAGGACCCTGGTAGGGCCCTAGAATTAGTATGTTTAAGGAGAACTCCAGGTGTTTTCTATCATTAGAGATGTTTGGGATTAATTGATTTATATAATATTTGGATAATTCTGAACTGATATGAAGAACAGGAAGTGAATAAATAGCAGGCTGTAACATAACAGAATTTCTTAAATCCCCACATGTTTTATCTTTGTTAAAAGCAAACATTACTTGCTGATGTGCATATTAACCTGTCTTTGGATGTTGATTACATAAATCTTTGTCTACTCCCCAATTTGACCATATAGCAGTGAATCCTAACCTTGGCTTCTTATCAGAATCCCTCCTTCTACTCCAGGATTCTGGGGGTATATTCCAGGCATCTGTTGCTTTCTAAAGTTTCCCAGATGATCCTGATCATCATCCAGGATTGTCAACCACTGCTTTTGGATGTTTATGGAAGGAGGCAGAATGTTTTATTTCCTTTGCTGTTCCCTTAGTGCCTATTATCCATCAGACCTTCTGATAGTGTAGGTTTAGGAATTTGATTGAGCAACTGATCCATCCTCACTTTCTGCTGTGTGATCACATACTTGTAAAACACGTAATCAATTACTGCCCATCTCTGCACTCTAAGTAAGTACTGGCCTCAGAAACACGAGTGCAGTAGCTGTTCTGTCACTGACAGAAGCAATGTGCCTTCCAACGGCAGTGATCTGAATACCTAAGCTTTTGATTCTTGCATTGAGAAATCATATACAGTCATGCATAGCTTAATGATAGGGATACTTTCTGAGAAATGCATCAATAGGCAATTTCATCATCATGTGAGCACCACAGAGTATACTTACACAAAATTAAATGGTATAGCCTACTACATACCTAGGTGCTATGGTATAGCCTATTGCTCCTACGTGAGTAATGCATTATGCCACAACATTAGGATGGCTACACATCACTAGGTGATAGGAATTTTTCAGCTTCATTACAATCTCATGAGACCATTGTCATATAAATCGTACGTCATTGACCAAAACATTGTTATGTGGTGCATGGCTGTACATCTGCTCACATGTCTCAGCAACTATTTTTTTTTAAAGGTAAGAGATATTTTAGTGCCCATACTGCAAATAGCAAGAAATTAGTGGTTCATAAGAAAGCTTTGAAAAAAGTACAAAGTTTTGACATATTTTATAAAATAAAGAAAGTTAGAATAAGGGAGGAAGAAATGTATCATTTGTCAGTTTATGGCTGGGAATGACCCTATTAAATGTAGCAGGTTAGGGCAGTAAGACTTAGTACTGGCCTTAAGATCAGAAAAAAGAACATGGTACCCTCAGGGCCAGGCAATGGTCACAGTGACCAAGCAAGTGAGGGCAACTGGAGTTCAACAAGTGGGGAAAAGGAAGCTATGGGAAACTAAGGGGCTATGAGAGTCAGAAATCCTTGGTACAGGAAGGTAGTTGGTACCAGGGAAATTTTGAATCACATGTCAGGATCTTAACCACTGGGCTGCACAAAGGGGAAAACATGGCTCATTTCAGCTCCATTCCAATGGTTTGGAATATTAGTCAAGTAATAGTAGGAAGGTAATCCAAAAAATGACTCTGACCATGGAAAAATATATGTCCATGTTCCTGTAATTGAGACCCAGCCAGTAGGGGCCAGGTCAAAAGCACCAAATTAAGATTCTCATTTTGCTTATTTTACAAATAGTAAGTGTTTATGCATTAACAGCAAATGTAACTTGATGCTGGTTCCAGTGTCTTGGATTTGAATACTGTTTTAGTCTGTTTTGTGTTGCTATAACAGAATTACCTGAGACTGGGTAATTTATAAAGAAGAGAGGTTTATTTGGCTTACGATTCTGGGACAGCTGCATCTGGCACAGGCCTCAGGCTGCTTCTACTCATGACGGAAAGTGGCAGGAAGCCAGTGGGTACAAGCAGATCACATGGTGACAGGAAGCAAGAGAGAGGAAGCAAGAGAGAGAGAGAGAAGGTGCCGGGGTCTTTTTAAGCAACGAGCTCTCATGGGAACTAATAGATGAGATCTCACTCATTAATCCCCCCTCCCCCAGGGAGAGCATTAATCAATTCAATTCCGCCCCCATGACTCAATCAGTTTCCAACACTGCCACTTTGGAGATCAAATTTCCACATGAGTTTTGGAGGGGACGACACATCCAAACTCCATCAAATACCTTACATCTCTCTTAGGTTAAGAATTGTACCTCCAAACTGGGAGTGGAGATTCGAGCACATATTTGATGGTAAAGGATATTCTGCTGTGGAAAAAACAACATATGTAGAAAGAATTAAGAAGAATGATTACAAAGAGATAGGTTGAGTTTTTGAAATCTTGCTTGCTATTTTGCAACTATTTCTAATTTCCCAACTCTAACTTCTTTTTGCCCTCCGGAAGCCATCATCTTCTTTTGTCAGGAATGAGGAATATCCATTCCTCGTATATGCGCTATACTTACCCACTTTAAGACTTCTGATCAAGTAGTTCTCTATGTGTGTTCAAATTCTAGTTCTCTTGAGATTCAGCTCTTAACCTCGCATCTAGAAATTTCTTTCTCTTGCCAAATCCCATAGCACTTTCTCTGCTGCTTTCACACACAATAAATTCTTTAAAATGTGCTGGAAAATCACAGGTAATTAAAGTCAAGTAACAGGCTCAAACGTTTTGTTCCTAGTGTGCCAAACACATTATAAATGGTAAAATCTAAATATTTACATCACCCTTTTGTACAAGGTGGTCTCGATAATATTCTCTAAACATGCTACTCTTTTACTTAACTTTAAGATAGAGTATATTGTCTTAATTTTGTAAGAAACTTAATTTTATAGGTGTTAAGCTGTTATTTAAATTTTTGGCAAACCCAATAATGTTTTTGTTCAGTTTTATTGAATGTGAAGCCCATAAGTTTTAATGTTAGTTTCTCTCCATTTCTTAAACCACTTATTATGAAACAGTAAGTCATAATGCAATTAAATGTTGTGGTAACTGCACAAATAGGCATTGCTATACAGACAAAGATGTGACACGGCTGAATCAGGCCATTGACCAGCATGTGATTGCTGCAAATACAAGTTCTTTACCTTTTGTCTGAAAATCTGGATTCAGCCATTACAATATAGGAGTGACAATGTGTAATGTACATAAAAGGACAGATCACAGAGATGATAAACTACGAAAGTTAAGACATTCCTCTATTTACTCTTTAATAGATTGTTTTGATTTTATATTTAAGACTGAGATTTAGGTGGTTTACCCTTGCACTATCTGTCTGGTTGGTACCCAGGTGGTGCTAATTGTTTTATATCACTTCTTCCTTATTAGGCTGTGAATTCTTCATATTTACCATGGCACCTAGCACAGTGACTTGTTGGAAGCAATCCCACATGCATTGGTATAGCACTTAATCATTTCCAAATACTTTCAGGAACATGATCTCTTGGTTTTTTTTGTTGTTGTTGATGTTTGTTTGTTTGTTTTTGCTTGTTTTTCAATTTTTTAATTTATTTTTTATTATTAGCATATTCATTGTTAAAAATCATGATTTTTCTTTATGCCTTTTACCTGACCTATCACTCTCCAAATGCCCTCCCTCCGTCTCCCCAATCTCAAGTATCCTTAGGTTTGTTTGTTCTCTCCTTCTGAAAGTTCAATGTTT